>NW_026109356.1:0-46571 GCF_024516045.1 Bombus affinis | reverse complement strand
TTCAAAATCGAGCAAATGGTCGCATTTCTCGCACAGGTCTGCTTCTTTCGACGATGATACTGACGTGCATGGCATTCGGCGTGTAAAATGCAATGGAAATAGCGTTCAAACTTCGAAATATCTGCAACAATAGCAAAATAACGCACAGATTTCTTCAAAATCGAGCAAATGGTCGCATTTTTCGCACAGGTCTGCTTCTTTCGACGATGATACTGACGTGCATGGCACTCGGCGTGTAAAATGAAATGGAAATAGCGTATAAACGTCGATATATCTGCAACAATAGCTTAATAAGGCACAGTTTGTCGTCAAAATTCTGTAAAGGGTTGCATTTTGCGCACAGTTGGTCTTGTTTCTACGCTAAAATCAGTATGCGTAGCATTCCGCGCGTAAAATGCAATTTAAATAGCGTTATAAAACGGCGAAATATCTCCAACAATAGCAAAATAATGTTCAGTTTTCTCAAAATCGAGTAAATGGTCGCTTTTCGCGCACAGTTGAGCTTGTCTTGATGCTGAAAACGGCGTGCATAGCATTCGACGCGTAGAATGCGGTGGAAATAGCGTTTAAACTTCGAAATATCTCCTACAAAAGCGAAATAACTCTCAGTTTACTTCAAAATCGAGTAAATGGTCGCATTTTTCGCAACAGTTGGTCTTGTTTCGACACTAAAAAAGGCGTGCATAGCTTTCGGCGTTTAAAATGTAATGGACATAGCGATTAAACGTCGAAATGTCTCCAACAAAAGCGAAATAACTCTCAGTTTTTTTCAAAATCGGGTAAATGGTCGCATTTTGCGCACAGTTGGGCTTGTCTCGACGCTAAAAACGGCGTGCATAGCTTTCGGCGTTTAAAACGTAATGGACATAGCGATTAAACTTCGAAATATCAGCAACAGAACCGATATAACACATAGTTTTCGTCAAAATCGAGTAAATGGTCGCATTTTGCGCACAGTTGGGCTTGTTCGAACGCGAAAAACGGTATGCGTAGCATTCCGCGCGTAAAATGCAATTTCAATAGCGCTTAAATGGCGAAATATCTCCAACAGGATGCATATAACCCACAGTTTTCGTCAAAATCGAATAAATGGTCGCATTTTGCGCACAGTTGTGCATGTTTCGACGATAAAAACGGCGTGTGCAGCATTCGCCGTGTAAACTGCAATGCAAATAGCGTTTAAAAACGTCGAAATATCTCCAATAATAGCAAAATAACGCACAGATTTCTTCAAAATCGAGCAAATGGTCGCATTTCTCGCACAGGTCTGCTTCTTTCGACGATGATACTGACGTGCATGGCACTCGGCGTGTAAAATGAAATGGAAATAGCTTATAAACGTCGATATATCTGCAACAATAGCTTAATAAGGCACAGTTTGTCGTCAAAATTCTGTAAATGGTTGCATTTTGCGCACAGTTGGTCTTGTTTCTACGCTAAAAACGGTATGCGTAGCATTCGGCGTGTAAAATGCAATGGAAATAGCGTTCAAACTTCGAAATATCTGCAACAATAGCAAAATAACGCACAGATTTCTTCAAAATCGAGCAAATGGTCGCATTTCTCGCACAGGTCTGCTTCTTTCGACGATGATACTGACGTGCATGGCACTCGGCGTGTAAAATGAAATGGAAATAGCTTATAAACGTCGATATATCTGCAACAATTGCTTAATAAGGCACAGTTTGTCGTCAAAATTCTGTAAATGGTTGCATTTTGCGCACAGTTGGTCTTGTTTCTACGCTAAAAACGGTATGCGTAGCATTCCGCGCGTAAAATGCAATTTAAATAGCGTTTAAAACGGCGAAATATCTCCAACAGGATGCAAATAACCCACAGTTTTCGTCAAAATCGAATAAATGGTCGCATTTTGCGCACAGTTGTGTTTGTTTCGACGATAAAAACGGCGTGAGTAGCATTCGCAATGTAAACTGCAATGCAAATAACGTTTATACGGTGAAATATCTCCAACAATAGCAAAATAACGTTCAGTTTTCTCAAAATCGAGTAAATGGTCGCTTTTCGCGCACAGTTGAGCTTGTCTTGACGCTGAAAACAGCGTGCATAGCATTCGACGCGTAGAATGCGGTGGAAATAGCGTTTAAACTTCGAAATATCACCTACAAAAGCGAAATAACTCTCAGTTTACTTCAAAATCGAGTAAATGGTCGCATTTTTCGCAACAGTTGGTCTTGTTTCGACACTAAAAACGGCGTGCATAGCTTTCGGCGTTTAAAATGTAATGGACATAGCGATTAAACGTAGAAATGTCTCCAACAAAAGCGAAATAACTCTCAGTTTTTTTCAAAATCGGGTAAATGGTCGCATTTTGCGCACAGTTGGGTATGTTTTGACGCCAAAAACGGTGTGTGTAGCATTCGCCGTGTAAACTGTAATGCAAATAGCGTTTAAACGTAGAAATATCTCCAACAAAAGCGAAATAACGCTCAGTTTTCTTCAAAATCGTGTAAATGGTCGCATTTCTCGCACAGGTCTGCTTCTTTCGACGATGATACTGACGTGCATGGCACTCGGCGTGTAAAATGAAATGGAAATAGCTTATAAACGTCGATATATCTGCAACAATAGCTTAATAAGGCACAGTTTGTCGTCAAAATTCTGTAAATGGTTGCATTTTGCGCACAGTTGGTCTTGTTTCTACGCTAAAAACGGTATGCGTAGCATTCGGCGTGTAAAATGCAATGGAAATAGCGTTCAAACTTCGAAATATCTGCAACAATAGCAAAATAACGCACAGATTTCTTCAAAATCGAGCAAATGGTCGCATTTCTCGCACAGGTCTGCTTCTTTCGACGATGATACTGACGTGCATGGCACTCGGCGTGTAAAATGAAATGGAAATAGCTTATAAACGTCGATATATCTGCAACAATTGCTTAATAAGGCACAGTTTGTCGTCAAAATTCTGTAAATGGTTGCATTTTGCGCACAGTTGGTCTTGTTTCTACGCTAAAAACGGTATGCGTAGCATTCCGCGCGTAAAATGCAATTTAAATAGCGTTTAAACGGCGAAATATCTCCAACAGGATGCAAATAACCCACAGTTTTCGTCAAAATCGAATAAATGGTCGCATTTTGCGCACAGTTGTGTTTGTTTCGACGATAAAAACGGCGTGTGTAGCATTCGCCGTGTGAAGTGCAATGCAAATAGCGTTTAAACTTCGAAATATCTCCAATAATAGCAAAATAACGCACAGATTTCTTCAAAATCGAGCAAATGGTCGCATTTCTCGCACAGGTCTGCTTCTTTCGACGATGATACTGACGTGCATGGCATTCGGCGTGTAAAATACAATGGAAATAGCGTTCAAACTTCGAAATATCTGCAACAATAGCAAAATAACGCACAGTTTTCATCAAAGTCGATTAAATGGTCGCATTTTTCGCAACAGATGGGCTTGTTTCGACACTAAAAACGGCGTGCATAGCATTCGGCGTGTAAAATGCAATGGAAATAGCGTTTAAACTTCGAGGTATCTGCAACAGAACCGATATGACGCATAGTTTTCGTCAAAATCGAGTAAATGGTCGCATTTTGCGCACAGTTGGGCTTTTTCGACGCCAAAAACGGTATGCGTAGCATTCGGCGTGTAAAATGCAATTTAAATAGCGTTTAAACGTCGAAATATCTCCAATAAAAGCGAAATAAAGCTCAGCTTTCCTCAAAATCGAGTATATGATCGCATTTTGCTCACAGTTGAGCTTGATTCGACGCTAAAAACGGCGTGCATAAAATTCGACTTGTAAAATACGATGGAGAGAGCGTTTAAACGTCGAAATACCTCCAACAATAGCGAAATAACGCACAGATTTCGGCAAAATCGAGCAAATGGACGCATTTCTCGCACAGGTCTGCTTCTTTCGACGTTGATACTGACGTGCATGGCACTCGGCGTGTAAAATGAAATGGAAATAGCTTATAAACGTCGATATATCTGCAACAATAGCGAAATAAGGCACAGCTTGTCGTCAAAATTCTGTAAATGGTTGCATTTTGCGCACAGTTGGTCTTGTTTCTACGCTAAAAACGGTATGCGTAGCATCCCGCGCGTAAAATGCAATTTAAATAGCGTTTAAACTGCGAAATATCTGAAACAGAATAGATATAACACATAGATTTCGTCAAAATCGAGTAAATGGTCGCATTTTGCGCACAGTTGAGCTTGATTCGACGCTAAACGCAGCGTGATAGCATTCGGCGTACAAAATGCGATGGAAATAGCGTTTAAACTTCGAAATATTTCCAACAAAAGCGAAATATCTCTCAGTTTTCTTCAGAATCGAGTAAATGGTCGCTTTCTGCGCACAGTTGTGCTTGTTTCGACGCTAAAAACGGTATGCGTAGCATTCGGCGTGTAAAATGCAATTTAAATAGCGTTTAAACGGCGAAATATCTCCAACAGGATGCAATTAACCCACAGTTTTCGTCAAAATCGAATAAATGGTCGCTGTCACGTCCTACGCTCCGCACGTGCCACAACGAAAACATAGATAACCGCAATACACAAACAACGCAAGTGTCAACTCGTATACCTAGAAATAAACACACAGTGCAATGAAAATGGAAATTATTTAATAAAATTTATTAAACATAGTTTATTATTCATATATACATATATGAGATCGATATTCTAATAATAAACATAAAATTTATTAAGTTGTCTGTCCTATTAGAAAATTACATCCTGAAGATATACATATACATGTGTGTAATACATTACTAAATCATACATGGACCGAGCGAAACATAACCATACACAAAATGCAACCTCAGCAAGGCCAAGCAGCCACGCGACCGGCACATTCCACTGGTATCAGTAACGAAGGCCATGGAAAGAACGCAGACGCAGCATCAGCAAAATACGACCACCTGCAACATGTACATTCTTTCAAGCACCTTGTATATCATTAACACCAAGCAAAACGTGAGATGATCAAGAAGACGAAATTTCAGCAAAGGGTGAGATAATCAAGAAAACAAGAACCCCAGCGGAAATAGGCAGTTACGATATTCACAAATTGTCACGTAGTAATGGTACAATTACAAAAGAAATAATCGGTCACGTGACAATTAGGAAGAATATAAATAGAGATTCAGTACTCAATAGAGAGTTGTTGTTGGAGTGCAGTTTTAATTGAGGTCAGAGCTGGTTTTACCTAATTCAGAATTTAATTGAAAGTAGTGTTGAAAGTAGTTATAGTTCAGTTTTAATTGAGAGCAGTCAGACGTCAGTCTTAATTGGAAACAGTGAGTTTAACTTAAAGAGTATTGTAAGAGTATTGCACTTAAAGTTCGGTATTAACTTGAGATTCGGTGATTCATTTATTCTTTTGTTCATTTACAAGTCGATCCGTCTGCGTCAAAGAAACAATCTAGTACATATTGTAATTCCGTTTAATAAAATTGTTAATTAAGTTCGAAGATCCGAAACATCGAGTAACTAATTCACAAATCAAACAAGGTAGGAGATTCGAAATTGTACACCCTCTTCCCTTCTTTTTTTTTACTTTTAATTGAACAAAGTTGTCTTTAAACGAAAGTATCCGTCGGCAGCTATAGTTGACAGATAGAAGTATCAAGTAAATAACTCACATAAAATTTCATTCGAACATTTTGAATTCACGACAATTATTCTCTGTATCGACCAGTGATCACGGTGTTTTCAATCATTGGAAACATCTATGGTTTTCGTTTTCCTCTTCCCATCGTTAGCAGATTGCTCATCCTTGGGCGAGGCCTACGAAGCCACACGGATTGTTTACAGAGAATATAATTACAAAATTGAGATAAACGTTCTTGCTCAACATTTAATAAATTGTTTGGAATAAACTCAATCAGCTTTGGATCTATTTTGTTTACAATTGTTCGCTGTATCAACCAGTGATTACGGTGTTTTCGTCACAGAAAGCATCTATGGTTTTCGTTTTCCTCTTCCCACCGTTAGCAGATTGCTCATCCTTGGGTGAGGCCTACGAAGCCACACTGATTGTCTACAGTGAACTCAGTTACCAAATAAAATAATCATTTACTCATTTACGACTTTACTTGTTGTCAAGAACGAATTATAATTCCATGACGAAATCGAGAAAGAATAGAAAAGATAAAAGTCACCTCAGCAAAAAGCGAGCCGAACGTTGGTACAAACGATTAATTGCTGCAGAAATAAAAAAGGAAGAGAGGAGGCATCGAGAAGAATTAGAGTCAAATCGCGAAGGTTCACTACCTAGTTTTTCGCCCTCAAATTCACCAATTTCGGAGCACTGCGAGGCGCATTCCTTTCGATCTCGTTCGCCATCGCCCACATCACACCATAGCGTTTATTATTAATCTTATTGGTACGAATAAATATTATCCTACCAAACATTTGTAAAATTTATCCAGTTAGAAGCTAGAATATTTATTTATTGTACATCGCTGTATAATATATCTACATTTGCATCCGACGATACTTATTGCTGATATTGTAATACCTTTAATCAACTAACAACGAATAAATTAAAATATAGTTAAACCAACATAACTCTGTCAGACGAAATAAATACGTTGCCAATTGTCTATCCCTAATAACTTTAATCCTCTCCCGTGCCAGTATTCCTGCGCATAGCAGGTTAGCCGAAAAGTGGAATTCATTTGCCAGTTGCATCAAACGTAAGTCAACGCTACCCATTAAACACCAGTTAGTAGATAATAGACTCTCACCTAGTTCAAACCCCACGACAGACAGGGTACAAGGTTTGTTTTCCTACAGGCAAGAAAGTGCTTACAGAGGCACTTCCAGTCTGGGAAATCAACAGACACAACAGACACAACAGACAAGGGTATAAGGTTTGTTTTCCTACAGGCAAGAAAGTGCTTACAGAGGCACTTCCAGTCTGGGAATTCAACAGACACGACAGACGAAGGTACATAGATTTGTTTTCCTACAGGCAAGAAAGTGCTTACAGAGGCACTTCCAGACTGGGAATCCAAAAGACACGATAGACAAACAATACTCATCATGCACTAACACTCCCAACTTAAAGAAAATAATAATAATAAAAGGAAATTCTTCGAAATAGTCCTTAGACTATTTCTGGTGGCAGCAACTACCATATTAATCGGACATCTCGATTAATATTTCATAAACAATCATACCATTTCAATTTTCCCCTTCCGATTAAACTTAAGATAACACAAAAAAAAAAAAAATTTTTTTCTGGATTTAGTCTAGATCAGCACGGAAGGCATAGCACAATCAAATCGAACATAACAGAACGTAACAGTAAAATTTTTTGGTGGCAGCGGTGGGATACGCTCCACAGAGGATTAAAGTTATTACTGTCATTGATAAAATATATATATCTGAAAAATAATGGCAACCAAATTAGAGTCATTGGATGAAGATACGCTTTTGACATTGTCGGAAAAACTAAGAACGTGGGATGCAAATTTTCGAGTAATAACCGATATGATTGCAAAAATGAACGAATTACAAAAAGACGTACGCGAACTCAAAACAATAAGAGAACCTCAGTCACCTGCATCGCCGCCGGCAACCCAACAAGAAACAGTACAGCCAGGTGGATATCCCCAACCGATTAAGCTAAAAGACGCGATCGAGTCAGTACCAGTATTCGACGGACATCGACCCTCAGTATTTCAATTTTTAAGAGCATGCGAGCGCGCACGAAACATGGTTCCTAGGCATCAAGAACCCCAGTTAGTAAAACTATTAATGAATAAGCTTCGCGGACATGCGTTTCTCGCCGTCGAAGATACAGAACTAATAAGTTTGAACGATTTCGGAAACAAATTAAAGGATCTGTTTGGCCTAAAGAAATCTCTTAACGAATACAAAGGAGAATTAGGAACGATATACCAACGACCTAGGGAAGATATATTAGATTACATGGATTGCGTTAGAAATCTTAGGTTAGCGATAATGGACGGAGAAAGAAGCGAGTACGGCACGATATCACCGGACATCCAAGATACAATAGATTGGGAAACGAGGGAAGCTTTCGTTAAGGGGCTCCCAAACGAGGTGTATTTACGCGTAAAGATAGCAGGATACCACACTTTAGAAGAGGCGTATCGCCAAGCCGTCAAGGCAACACAAGAAGTGAAACAAATGAACGATAGAACGCGACTCCAACGACCAACATTTCTGAATAATTACAAACGCGACAACGTACGACCCTTGACTACTAATAACAATATCAGAAACAATCATCAGGATCGAAGGTCCGAACCTCCATCACAGAATTATTCAAAACAGGATATCATAACATGTAATTATTGTAAAACACCTGGGCATTTAGTAAAGGATTGTTATAAATTTAAAGCACGGGTAGATGCTGGAATAATTATACCCTATGCTCAAGAACAGTCGGGAAACCGAACACGTCCTTCGGGGAAATGGGGCGAGCCACGAAGGGACGAATTTTCGAATCGCCCAAGAGTGCAAGCGGCCACAAGGAGGCCGGCGCCTATGCTAATAAAGAGAACAAGGGCAGCTGCCCCCGCGAAATCGACTCCACAATCCGTAATAAGGAACAAAGCGAACGTAACGTCGACTGTAAAATCAAGGGAACAACCATTAAATACTGTGGGGGAACCATCTTACAGCCACGCGAAAATAAAAACAGAGAGTCCGGAATCACAAGGCCAAAAGGAAAAACCAACACGGAAGGAACAGACGAGGGAAAACCACCAGGAACCGGACTCAGATGCGGAAGACGACCTCTTCGGATCATTTCAATAAAATTAAACGATTCTCTAACAACCCCAACTGCACGAATAGTTTCCCCAGACTTAAAAACCAAGACAAGTTTACTACTAGACTCTGGATCAGAAATCAATATTATCAAAAAACCTGCTTTACTCGATTCAGCTATCATCGACGAACAGAAACAAATTGAAGTGAGAGGAATTACGGCAACGAGCCTGGTCTCCCTAGGGCAAACAGTAATACAGGTCGCAGGCCATCCAGTCATTTTTCACGTAGTTGATGACTCATTGCTGATCGATCAAGACGGAATCTTAGGATCCGAATTTTTTGCAGGATGCAAAGCTCGTTTGGATTACGAAAAAAGGCATATCAAATGGGGAAATATTTATATTCCCTTCGACACTAAAGAAAGAATAATCGTACCGAAACGAAGTTCGGTAACATGCTCAATTAATATCGCAAATCCAGAGATAAGAGAGGGATTTATTCCCAAAATCGAGCCGATCAAGGGGATTTACTTTGGTAATGCAGTTGTGAGAAATCATAAAGGAAAAGGTTATCTGAGAATAATAAATACTACTTCAAGAGATTATGAATTTACGACACCAACAATGGTAATCAAAGAATTTGAAAACCTCACCCCGTTTCCTAGTACGGCGTGTAATACAATTTTAAAAACAAAGGAAAGCAGATCTGACAAAATAATTGAATTACTACGACTTGAACACTTGAACGAAGAGGAAAGGAAAAACGTCGAAAAATTGATTCGTAATAATCAAGATAGATTTCATATTCCAGGAGAGACACTGGAAGCAACTGGAATTCTAGAACATAGAATAATTACAACTGATGATATACCAGTTAATACAAAACAGTATCGTTACCCACCAGTACACCGAGAAGAAATAAATCGACAAATTCAAGAATTATTAGACACAGACATCGTGGAACCATCGATATCCCCATACAATTCTCCGTTATGGATCGTACCGAAAAAACCCGATTCGCAAGGGAACAAACGTTGGAGATTAGTTATTGATTATAGGAAGCTGAACGATAAAACGATCGGCGATGCTTTTCCACTCCCCAATATCACAGAAATATTGGATCAATTAGGAAGAGCAAAATACTTTTCTACGTTTGACTTGGCATCAGGTTTCCATCAAATCCGTATGTCACAGGAGGATGCCCATAAAACTGCATTTTCGACACCGTACGGACACTTTCAATTCAAAAGAATGCCCTTTGGATTAAAAAATGCTCCAGCAACATTTCAACGCTTGATGAACTCAGTATTATCCGGACTGCAAGGAATAGAACTATTCGTCTATCTGGATGACATTGTAATTTATTCGAGGTCACTTCAAGAACACGAAAGTAAATTTAACAAATTAATGGAAAGACTAAGGAATGCTAAATTACGATTACAGCCCGATAAGTGTGAGTTCTTACGACATGAAGTAAATTATTTAGGACATATAATTAGTGAAGATGGCGTAAAACCTGACCCAAAGAAAATCGAAGCCGTGTCGAAATTTCCACGACCCAAAAAGGTAAAAAACATCAAACAATTTTTAGGACTAGCAGGATACTACAGAAGATTTATACCCGATTTCTCCAAAGTCGCAAAACCATTGACGCAACTATTGAAGAAAGATACCCCCTTTAAATGGGCAGAAAATCAAGAAAATGCGTTCAATAATTTAAAAACAGCATTAATGACAAAACCCATTCTACAATATCCAGATTTTTCTAAACCCTTTAATCTTACCACAGACGCATCAGGATATGCAATAGGCGGCGTACTGAGTCAGGGGCCGATTGGAAAGGATTTGCCAATCGCATATGCCTCGAGATTATTAAATTCCGCCGAACAAAACTACTCCACTATCGAAAAGGAGTGTTTAGCAATCGTCTACAGCGCAATGCATTTCCGACCGTATCTGTACGGAAGAAAATTTACTATTGTAACCGATCATAAACCTTTGGTGTGGATGCATTCTATCAAGGACCCTACTTCAAGAATCTGGAAATGGAAATTAAAATTGTCGGACTTCGAATTTGACATTATATACAAAGAAGGCAGGGCAAACGCAAACGCGGACGCATTGTCTAGAAACCCTCCGGAGATCTGCCTACCAATCAGGAGGAGAGAAGAAAATTCACCGTATCCTGCACCAAAACGAATCGAATTAGACACCTCAACCGAAGATTCTCCCATATTTGAAGCTAAACCACGTGTCTTGTCCCCATCCCAAGACTCTACAAAACGAAGAAAAGTTTTTACCCGGAAACATTTTACCATAGAAGAAACCCCCGTAAAATACTTTGATCAAGCATTATCTGAACTCGATGCGAAAACAGACGAAGAAATATCCAACCAAGAAAAGGAGGATACTGATACAACAAGCGAAGAGGAACCCTCCATTGTAATCCCAGAACTAACACAACAACAAGAAAGAGACGCGAGACCTACTATACTTGCGGAACTAAAAATTTCGGAAACTCGAGACTCGATTACGAGAGTGAATGATCATAAAATAATATTCATAGATATATATGGCACCCCGATAGATAAAGGAGCCTTAGAGATGAAGGAAACAGGGCGATTGCCTTGTTATGAAAGTTTAATGTTGGAAAAAGCAAGGTTGAATCATGACTCCGGGAAATACATCGTATCCCTACCAATAAAAGAAAATCGAAATATTTCAATAACACCAGAAAATTTATTAAATTCATTAAAATCATTGTTGGACGTAGTTAACGAAAAACAACTAACTTCCTTCAGCATTAGCAAAGGAAATTTAGAAGAGATACCCTGGCGACACATAATCAGGAAATTAAAGGAGGTTTTCATAGAAAAAACAATAACTATTACCATTTGTACCGGGGAAGTAATTACCCCACCAGTAGAAACACGAAGCAATATAATACGAGAAAAACACGAATCATCTGTAGCAGGACACAAAGGAATAACTAAAACTTATCTGAGAATACGACAACACTATTATTGGGAAAATATGAAAAAGGAAATTCAAGATTATGTAAGGACATGCAAGGAGTGCCAATTGAAGAAACTCACAAGGATAAAAACGAAGCAACCAATGATACTTACGGACACACCAGGTAAAGCGTTCGATAAAATCAGTATGGATATCGTTGGGCCGTTGCCAAAAACTCAAAAGGGAAACGAGTATATACTAACTATCCAAGATCTATTGACAAAGTACTCAATCGGGATCCCCATGGTAGGAATCTCTTCAGCCGAGATTGCGGATGCTTTCGTAAAACGATTTATCTGTCGATTCGGGTCGCCGAGAGCTATTCTCACTGATCAGGGAGCGAACTTTACATCTTCGCTAATGAAGAAAGTAGCAAAAAGATTCCGCATTAAACAATACATCACGTCGGCATATCACCCACAAAGTAACGGCTCAATCGAAAGATCTCACCATGTATTGACAGAATACCTGAAGTTATATATTGAAAATTCCAGAAATTGGGACGAATGGGTGGAACTAGCCATGTTTTCCTACAATACCTCTGTACACGAAGGAACGAAATTTTCACCACATGAATTGGTTTTTGGACACTTGGCCAGAGAACCTACTGGTGAAGTGATAATCGAAGAAAACATGGAACCAACATACGCAGAATATCTCACAGACTTGTTCAATAAAATCAACACCGTGCAGCAAATGGCAAGGGAAAACTTGATAAAATCTAAATTAAGATCAAAGGAATATTACGACCGACGAATCAACCCTCAAAATTTTAAAACAGGAGATTTGGTATATCTACTAAAAGAACCTAGTAAAGGAAAATTCTCTGATCAATATACTGGACCATATAAAGTGTTAGAAATTTTGCAAAATCAAAACGTCAAGATTGAAGTAAAAGGACTCCTTCGAACAGTACACTTGAATAAATTAAAACTGGCACATCATCGAAATAGACCACCAGAGCGATTCCAAAATGAGTAATCCAGTAAATAATTACAAAACAGTCAAAGTGGAAAGATACCTCGTGAACAATTATTCATCATAAAAAGAAACAAAACAAGTTGTGGACCCACTCCATAGAACATAGTATACAAGTGTCAACGAATGGATAAACTAACCTCAATTGCTTCAATATATGTATATATGGAAGAAAATAATAGTGTTAAAGCTTCACAATATCTCAATTAAACTAGCGGAATGGTCTTAGCAAACAAAAGGGTACCTTATAAGTTAACAAATTCCATATGCAACAAGTTATCATAGAAGAAAGTGTACACGAAAGAGTTCCAAGAGGATTTGCTACGGATCCATCTTCGCAAAACATAATATATGACGGTATGAAGATACCAAAGGTAATAAATACCAAGGTAACCAATCATAACCTAAAAAAAAAAAGGGGAAGAATGTTATAAATCATCTTGGAATAAAAATGGACAATAATAAGAAGCTTGTTACTCACATCGGAAGATACACATTGAAGCCAACGCTAACGAAGGAGTCAAGACGGCAACAGGAAACTGAAAACAAAGGGAAATTTATGACATCATAACAAAGTTAGGCAAATACTTATAGAATACTAAACCAGACATTGCCGAAGCATTCAAGACGGCAACAGGAAACTGAAAAACAAAGGGAAATTTATGTCATCATAACAAATAATCCAACGCTAATCTATTATACAGATATTTTATAGTGCTTTATATATATCTATATATGTACTTACAATTCTAGGATAAATAAAAGTAATCATAATAAGTGTTGGAAATGTAGCGAAGAACCAGAAAATACCCAACGCGCTCCATATAATTGTTCCAAATAAAGTACTCGGCGGTGAAGGATTAGAATTGTAGAATCTGTAAACAATAATGATGTTAATTAACAATATATAGACTGGTTCTAGAATTACATTATACAGATGTGAAACAACGACAAAATCACATGTTATTAGATTAAAACAACACACAGTATATAAATGTTATAATGATTACACAAACAACACTATTGTCACAAAAATTATTTAACTGCGCTAAAATAGAGGAAACTAAGCGACGAGCGAACAATTATTTCAGTATTAAGCAAACTAAAGACGCGTCGCTATACTTTTACAGGAGACACTCACGAGCGGCCATCTTGGACCGTCATGAACATAGCATAGCTCTTACACGTGTACATCGACTAGAGACATTCACGAGCGGCCATCTTGGATTGCCATGAACATAGGAAAGCGTTTACGCATGCGCACCGAATACACGCAATATTTATGCACATTAAATAAATGCAAAATAATATTATTCCTATTGCAATTATACTTCAATTATTAAAATAAAGTCACAAATAATTTCGCATTAATGTAATGTCGTCACATACTAGAGACATTTACAGGCGGCCATTTTAAATAACCAACACGTGCTAATAGTATCTTTATGCGTTACAAAATAAATCATATTTTCAATTAAAGAATGAATATTTTATAAATAATAATAGAAAAGGGGAAGATCATAACGAAGAAGGAATAAAATAATGATCAATACAACGTAACGCAAGAATAATGTAAATTGATGGGAATATATATACATACATATACATACGCATAAACATACATACACATTTATACATAACACATGCATACGTACAATTGTAAACAAACATTAACATACTAAAACTCTTTCCCTATGTATATACATACATATATAATATGTATACTACGTAATAACAATAATATACACACAAAATGAATACTTATGTAAAACAATCAACATTCATAACAAAGCATATATATTATATCTATTATATTATATTATAATTTTCATGCATGTCCATTATATTTATTGACACACTCATACACACACACACACACACACACACACACACATATATATATATATATATGTCGGGTTGGCGTTACGATTAGAGTTAGGGTTAAGGGCGTAAACGAATCCCTATTGACACTAGACGTGATCACTATGCAATAGAGGAGATATTTACTAGTGCAAACATGACCATGTTGGAATTGGACAAGTAATCGCGATAATTTGATACTCGAGAAGCTAATGACGATGATCTTAGGCTCAATAACGAATCCACGGTCAACGGGATGACGAACTCTACTCTTCTCTAGCGTCTAAGTTGTACTCAATGTTAATGCATGGGGCAATCACTACGTATCCGAGAGTTACTTGAATCGTCGTCGAGATCGTACCGGAGAGTAACTCTCCGTCTCGACGATGCCGTCGAGGAAAACTATAATGGGTGGGTCTAAGGACATGAGATCCTCGGATTCGTCAAAGAAAGCTTTCGTTCCAAAGGTGAGGGAAATTAGCGCTGTTGCTAATTGGTCGATCTCCATATCGGCGTTTTGAAAGAGATGCTGGCCGCCCTTGAGGGGAGGTTGTTGACGGGGGCATCGTTCGTGGAAGATAGGCTTCTCCTATCGTCCCGTAGTTGCAACAAGGACTGTTTGTCTAAATGAAGAACTTTACTTGACTAAATCTTAAGATTTATTGCGGGTCCTCAAGTTAGCTAAACATACTGCGGAGGTATATTGACATCTGGAGATCATCTTACCCGAAGGATAGGATCTGCGTGTGGCGAGCCACGGAACAGAAACCTTTGAAATATTTACTGCCACGTGTCGCTACGGCTATTTCTTTAAAGGAGAGGTATAGAGTTACTCTGTGCCTTTGTTAGATAAAACGTTCATCCCTTGACCGCGGCTACGTTCGGCGACTGGTTGTCGCCTCGAGCCCAAGCTCACTATCATAAACCTCGAACAATCGGAGCGACATTTGTTTAATCTAAATTACGACATTACGGTATTCCCGAGAATCCAAGGAGAGGTTCCGGTGTTTTTCCATCTCCGACATATATATATATATATATATATATATATATATATATAAATTTCGTAACTTATATTGTAAACACTAGAATGTAAAGACATAAAGTGTTAGCAAGGAAATCGTACCGCATTTTTAACACCAAAGACACACATTCTAACTCAACATGAAAATCATACAGAATGTAGTGCAGTACTACCCACACTATACAACATCGACAGACTGGCACAAGTTCGTACCAAAACCGATGGAGGCAATTGCACCACAAGAACCCCGTCCAGACACACGCCAAACATGGCAATATTCAGCACCATCATCGTTGGCCACAAGCGGAATATATATACCCAAAGGGACCTGGATACACTACGAGACCACGTCATGTTCCCAGCTGAGAAAACAGCAATATTAAACACACTGGCCAGAGGAGCAACAGGAAAAGTAATCGTCCCTGGAACGGTAAATATCTTGGGAATCATGGATGAAAACGCACTAACGACACTAGCAAAGAATACTGCATCGAAATTATGGACTGGTTTTATGGAATTCGGAACGGTCAGCGCAGCAATACTTGGAATATTCATAATACTGAAAATGATGAAAACAATAGTTGACATAATTATACATGGATATCAATTACGCGAAACTTACGGATGCGGACTCGCACTACTCGGAGCAATATGGGGCTCAGTCACTCACCTGCAATTGTACATCAAGGGAAAACTCAACGTCGAAAATCAAACACAACCACAAGGAATACCAATTACATCTAACGATACAATATATCAACAACCAACAACCACTACGTCCGCTCTAAATCAGCTGAAGGACACAATCAGTCAAATTTCCTCCGGAAATTTGAACTCCAAGAGGGGGGGTGTCACGTCCCACGCTCCGCACGTGCCGCAACGAAAACATAGATAACCGCAATACACAAACAACGCAAGTGTCAACTCGTATACCTAGAAACAAACACACAGTGCAATGAAAATGGAAATTATTTAATAAAATTTATTAAACATAGTTTATTATTCATATATACATATATGACATCGATATTCTAATAATAAACATAAAATTTATTAAATTGTCTGTCCTATTAGAAAATTACATCCTGAAGATATACATATACATGTGTGTAATACATTACTAAATCATACATGGACCGAGCGAACCATGACTATACACAAAATGCAACCTCAGCAAGGCCAAGCAGCCACGCGACCGGCACATTCCACTGGTATCAGTAACGAAGGCCATGGAAAGAACGCAGACGCAGCATCAGCAAAATACGACCACCTGCAACATGTACATTCTTTCAAGTACCTTGTATATCATTAACACCAAGCAAAACATGAGATGATCAAGAAGACGAAATTTCAGCAAAGGGTGAGATAATCAAGAAAACAAGAACCCCAGCGGAAATAGGCAGTTACGATATTCACAAATTGTCACGTAGTAATGGTACAATTACAAAAGAAATAATCGGTCACGTGACAATTAGGAAGAATATAAATAGAGATTCAGTACTCAATAGAGAGTAGTTGTTGGAGTGCAGTTTTAATTGAGGTCAGAGCTGGTTTTACCTAATTCAGAATTTAATTGAAAGTAGTGTTGAAAGTAGTTATAGTTCAGTTTTAATTGAGAGCAGTCAGACGTCAGTCTTAATTAGGAACAGTGAGTTTAACTTAAAGAGTATTGTAAGAGTATTGCACTTAAAGTTCGGTATTAACTTGAGATTCGGTGATTCATTTATTCTTTTGTTCATTTACAAGTCGATCCGTCTGCGTCAAAGAAACAATCTAGTACATATTGTAATTCCGTTTAATAAAATTGTTAATTAAGTTCGAAGATCCGAAACATCGAGTAACTAATTCACAAATCAAACAAGGTAGGAGATTCGAAATTGTACACCCTCTTCCCTTCTTTTTTTTTACTTTTAATTGAACAAAGTTGTCTTTAAACGAAAGTATCCGTCGGCAGCTATAGTTGACAGATAGAAGTATCAAGTAAATAACTCACATAAAATTTCATTCGAACATTTTGAATTCACGACAATTATTCTCTGTATCGACCAGTGATCACGGTGTTTTCAATCATTGGAAACATCTATGGTTTTCGTTTTCCTCTTCCCATCGTTAGCAGATTGCTCATCCTTGGGCGAGGCCTACGAAGCCACACGGATTGTTTACAGAGAATATAATTACAAAATTGAGATAAACGTTCTTGCTCAACATTTAATAAATTGTTTGGAATAAACTCAATCAGCTTTGGATCTATTTTGTTTACAATTGTTCGCTGTATCAACCAGTGATTACGGTGTTTTCGTCACAGAAAGCATCTATGGTTTTCGTTTTCCTCTTCCCACCGTTAGCAGATTGCTCATCCTTGGGTGAGGCCTACGAAGCCACACTGATTGTCTACAGTGAACTCAGTTACCAAATAAAATAATCATTTACTCATTTACGACTTTACTTGTTGTCAAGAACGAATTATAATTCCATGACGAAATCGAGAAAGAATAGAAAAGATAAAAGTCACCTCAGCAAAAAGCGAGCCGAACGTTGGTACAAACGATTAATTGCTGCAGAAATAAAAAAGGAAGAGAGGAGGCATCGAGAAGAATTAGAGAATAGCGTTTATTATTAATCTTATTGGTACGAATAAATATTATCCTACCAAACATTTGTAAAATTTATCCAGTTAGAAGCTAGAATATTTATTTATTGTACATCGCTGTATAATATATCTACATTTGCATCCGACTGATATTGTAATACCTTCAATCAACTAACAATGAATAAATTAAAATATAGTTAAACCAACATAATTCTGTCAGACGAAATAAATACGTTGCCAATTGTCTATCCCTAATAACTTTAATCCTCTCCCGTGCCAGTATTCCTGCGCATAGCAGGTTAGCCGAAAAGTGGAATTCATTTGCCAGTTGCATCAAACGTAAGTCAACGCTACCCATTAAACACCAGTTAGTAGATAATAGACTCTCACCTAGTTCAAACCCCACGACAGACAGGGTACAAGGTTTGTTTTCCTACAGGCAAGAAAGTGCTTACAGAGGCACTTCCAGTCTGGGAATTCAAAAGACACAACAGACAAGGGTACAAGGTTTGTTTTCCTACAGGCAAGAAAGTGCTTACAGAGGCACTTCCAGTCTGGGAAATCAACAGACACAACAGACACAACAGACAAGGGTATAAGGTTTGTTTTCCTACAGGCAAGAAAGTGCTTACAGAGGCACTTCCAGTCTGGGAATTCAACAGACACGACAGACGAAGGTACATAGATTTGTTTTCCTACAGGCAAGAAAGTGCTTACAGAGGCACTTCCAGTCTGGGAATTCAAAAGACACAACAGACAAGGGTACAAGGTTTGTTTTCCTACAGGCAAGAAAGTGCTTACAGAGGCACTTCCAGTCTGGGAATTCAAAAGACACGACAGACGAAGGTACAACGTTTGTTTTCCTACAGCCACGAAGGTGCTTATAGGGGCACTTCCAGCCTGGGAATCCAAAAGACACGATAGACAAACAATACCCATCATACACTAACACTCCCAACTTTAAGAAATAATAATAATAAAAGGAAATTCTTTGAAATAGTCCTTAGACTATTTCTGGTGGCAGCAACTACCATATTAATCGGACATCTCGATTAATATTTCAAAACAATCATACCATTTCAATTTTCCCCTTCCGATTAAACTTAAGATAACACAACAAAAAAAAAAAAAATAAAATTTTTATCTGGATTTAGTCTAGACTAACACGGAAGGCATAGCACAATCAAATCGAACATAACAGAACGTAACAGTAGCATTCGCCGTATAAACTGCAATGCAAGTAGCGTCTAAACGGTGAAATATCTCCAATAATAGCAAAACAACGCTCAGTTTTCATCAAAATCGAGTAAATGGTCGCATTTTTCGCAACAGTTGGGCTTGTTTCGACACTAAAAACGGCGTGCATATCATTCAGCGTGCAAAATGCGATGGAAATAGCGTTTAAACTTCGAAATATCTGCAACAATAGCGAAATAACGCTCAGTTTTCATCAAAATCGAGTAAGTGGTAGTTTTTGCGCACGGTTGAGCTTGTTTCGACGATAAAAACGGCGTGCATAGCATACGGAGTGTAAAATGCAACGGAAAGAGCATTTAAACGGCGAAACATCTGCAACAGAATCGATATAACGCATAGTTTTCGTCAAAATCGAGTATATGGTCGCATCTTGCGCACAGTTGAGCTTGATTCGACGCTAAAAGCAGCGTGCATAGAATTCGACTTGTAAAATACGATGGAAAGAGCGTTTTAAACGTCGAAATGCCTCCAACAATAGCGAAATAATACACAGTTTTCTTCAAAATCGAGCAAATGGTCGAATTTTTCGAAACAGTTGAGCTTGTCTTGACGCTGAAAACGGCGTGCATAGCATTCGACGCGTAGAATGCGGTGGAAATAGCGTTTAAACTTCGAAATATCTCCTACAAAAGCGAAATAACTCTCAGTTTTTTTCAAAATCGGGTAAATGGTCGCATTTTGCGCACAGTTGGGCTTGTTTCGACGGAAAAAAACGGCGTGCATAGCTTTCGACGTTTAAAATGTAATGGACATAGCGTTTCAACTTCGAGGTATCTGGAACAGAACCGATATAACGCATAGTTTTCGTCAAAATCGAATAATTGTTCGCATTTATCGCACAGTTGTGTTTGTTTCGACTCTAAAAACGGGCGTGTGTAACATTCGCAGTGTAAACTGCAATGCAAATAGCGTTTAAATGGTGAAATATCTCCAACAAAAGCGAAATATCTCTCAGTTTTCTTCAAAATCGAGCAAATGGTCGAATTTTTCGAAACAGTTGAGCTTGTCTTGACACTGAATACGGCGTGCATAGCATTCGACGCGTAGAATGCGATGGAAATAGCGTTTAAACTTCGAAATATCTCCTACAAAAGCGAAATAACGCTCAGTTTCCTTCAAAATCGAGTAAATGGTCGCTTTTCGCGCACAGTTGGGCTTATTTCGACGCTAAAAACGGTATGCATAGCTTTCGGCGTGTAAAATGCAATGGAAATAGCGTTTAAACTTCGAGGTATCTGCAACAGAACCGATATAACGCATAGTTTTCGTCAAAATCGCGTAAATGGTCGCATTTTGCGCAGAGTTGGGCTTGTTCGACGCCAAAAACGGTATGCGTAGCATTCGGCGTGTAAAATGCAATTTAAATAGCGTTTAAACGGCGAAATATCTGAAACAGAATAGATGTAACGCATAGTTTTCGTCAAAATCGAGTAAATGGTCGCATTTTGCGCACAGTTGAGCTTGATTCGACGCTGAACGCAGCGTGATAGCATTCGGCGTACAAAATGCGATGGAAATAGCGTTTTAAACTTCGAAATATTTCCAACAAAAGCGAAATATCTCTCCGTTTTCTTCAAAATCGAGTAAATGGTCGCTTTCTGCGCACAGTTGGGCTTGTTTCGACGCTAAAAACGGTATGCATAGCATTCGGCGTGTAAAATGCAATGGAAATAGCGTTTAGACTTCGAAATATCTGCAACAGAACAGATATAACGCATAGTTTTCGTCAAAATCGAGTAAATGGTTGCATTTTGCGCACAGTTGGGCTTGTTTCGACGCTAAAAACGGTATGCGAAGCATTCGGCGTGTAGAATGCAATTTAAATAGCGTTTAAACGGCGAAATATCTGCAACAGAACAGATATAACGCATAGTTTTCGTCAAAATCGAGTAAATGGTCGCATTTTGCGCACCAGTTGAGCTTGATTCGACGCTGAACGCAGCGTGATAGCATTCGGCGTACAAAATGCGATCGAAATAGCGTTTAAACTTCGAAATATTTCCAACAAAAGCGAAATATCTCTCAGTTTTCTTCAAAATCGAGTAAATGGTCGCTTTCTGCGCACAGTTGTGCTTGTTTCGACGCTAAAAACGGTATGCATAGTATTCGGCGTGTAAAATGCAATGGAAATAGCGTTTAGACTTCGAAATATCTGCAGCAGAACAGATATAACGCATAGTTTTCGTCAAAATCGAGTAAATGGTCGCATTTTGCGCACAGTTGTGTTTGTTTCGACGCTAAAAACGGCGTGTGCAGTATTCGGCGTGTAAAATGCAATTTAAATAGCGTTTAAACGGCGAAATATCTCCAGCAGGATGCAATTAACCCACAGTTTTCGTCAAAATCGAATAAATGGTCGCATTTTGCGCACTGATGTGTTTGTTTCGACGCTAAAAACGGCGTGTGTAGCATTCGCCATGTAAACTGCAATGCAAGTAGCGTTTAAAACGTCGAAATATCTCCAATAATAGCAAAACAACGCTCAGTTTTCATCAAAATCGAGTAAATGGTCGCATTTTGCGCACAGTTGTGTTTGTTTCGACGCTAAAAACGGCGTGTGTAGCATTCGGCGTACAAAATGCGATGGAAATAGCGTTTAAACTTCGAAATATTTCCAACAAAAGCGAAATATCTCTCAGTTTTCTTCAGGATCGAGTAAATGGTCGCTTTCTGCGCACAGTTGTGCTTGTTTCGACGCTAAAAACGGTATGCATAGCATTCGGCGTGTAAAATGCAATGGAAATAGCGTTTAGACTTCGAAATATCTGCAACAGAACAGATATAACGCATAGTTTTCGTCAAAATCGAGTAAATGGTTGCATTTTGCGCACAGTTATGCTTGTTTCGGCGCTAAAAACGGTATGCGTAGTATTCGGCGTGTAAAATGCAATTTAAATAGCGTTTAAACGGCGAAATATCTCCAGCAGGATGCAATTAACCCACAGTTTTCGTCAAAATCGAATAAATGGTCGCATTTTGCACACAGTTGTGTTTGTTTCGACGCTAAAAACGGCGTGTGTAGTATTCGGCGTACAAAATGCGATGGAAATAGCGTTTAAACTTCGAAATATTTCCAACAAAAGCGAAATATCTCTCGGTTTTCTTCAAAATCGAGTAAATGGTCGCTTTCTGCGCACAGTTGGGCTTGTTTCGACGCTAAAAACGGTATTCATGGCATTCGGCGTGTAAAATGCAATGGAAATAGCGTTTAGACTTCGAAATATCTGCAACAGAACAGATATAACGCATAGCTTTCGTCAAAATCGAGTAAATGGTTGCATTTTGCGCACAGTTGGGCTTGTTTCGACGCTAAAAAACGGTATGCGTAGCATTCGGCGTGTAGAATGCAATTTAAATAGCGTTTAAACGGCGAAATATCTGAAACAGAATAGATATAACGCATAGTTTTCGTCAAAATCGAGTAAATGGTCGCATTTTGCGCACAGTTGAGCTTGATTCGACGCTGAACGCAGCGTGATAGCATTCGGCGTACAAAATGCGATGGAAATAGCATTTAAACTTCGAAATATTTCCAACAAAAGCGAAATATCTCTCAGTTTTCTTCAAAATCGAGTAAATGGTCGCTTTCTGCGCACAGTTGGGCTTGTTTCGACGCTAAAAACGGTATGCATACCATTCGGCGAGTAAAATGCAATGGAAATAGCGTTTAGACTTCGAAATATCTGCAACAGAACAGATATAACGCATAGTTTTCGTCAAAATCGAGTAAATGGTCGCTTTCTGCGCACAGTTGTGCTTGTTTCGACGCTAAAAACGGTATGCGTAGCATTCGGCGTGTAAAATGCAATTTAAATAGCGTTTAAAACGGCGAAATATCTCCAACAGGATGCAATTAACCCACAGTTTTCGTCAAAATCGAATAAATGTTCGCATTTTGCGCACAGTTGTGTTTGTTTCGACGCTAAAAACGGGCGTGTGCAGCATTCGGCGTACAAAATGCGATGGAAATAGCGTTTAAACTTCGAAATATTTCCAACAAAAGCTAAATATCTCTCAGCTTTCTTCAAAATCGAGTAAATGGTCGCTTTCTGCGCACAGTTGTGCTTGTTTCGACGCTAAAAACGGTATGCGTAGCATTCGGCGTGTAAAATGCATTTTAAATAGCGTTTAAACGGCGAAATATCTCCAACAGGATGCAATTAACCCACAGTTTTCGTCAAAATCGAATAAATGGTCGCATTTTGCGCACAGATGTGTTTGTTTCGACGCTAAAAACGGCGTGTGTAGCATTCGCCGTGCAAACTGCAATGCAAGTAGCGTTTAAACGTCGAAATATCTCCAATAATAGCAAAACAACGCTCAGTTTTCATCAAAATCGAGTAAATGGTCGCATTTTGCGCTACCGTTGGGCTTGTTTCGACACTAAAAACGACGTGCATATCATTCAGCGTGCAAAATGCGATGGAAATAGCGTTTTAAACTTCGAAATATTTCCAACAAAAGCGAAATATCTCTCAGTTTTCTTCAAAATCGAGTAAATGGTCGCTTTCTGCGCACAGTTGGGCTTGTTTCGACGCTAAAAACGGTATGCATAGCATTCGGCGTGTAAAATGCAATGGAAATGGCGTTTAGACTTCGAAATATCTGCAACAGAACAGATATAACGCATAGTTTTCGTCAAAATCGAGTAAATGGTTGCATTTTGCGCACAGTTGGGCTTGTTTCGACGCTAAAAACGGTATGCGTAGCATTCGGCGTGTAAAATGCAATTTAAATAGCGTTTTAAACGGCGAAATATCTGAAACAGAATAGATATAACGCATAGTTTTCGTCAAAATCGAGTAATTGCATGCATTTTGCGCACAGTTGAGCTTGATTCGACGCTGAACGCAGCGTGATAGCATTCGGCGTACAAAATGCGATGGAAATAGCGTTTAAACTTCGAAATATTTCCAACAAAAGCGAAATATCTCTCAGTTTTCTTCAAAATCGAGTAAATGGTCGCTTTCTGCGCACAGTTGTGCTTGTTTCGACGCTAAAAACGGTATGCATAGTATTCGGCGTGTAAAATGCAATTTAAATAGCGTTTAAACGGCGAAATATCTCCAACAGGATGCAATTAACCCACAGTTTTCGTCAAAATCGAATAAATGGTCGCATTTTGCGCACAGATGTGTTTGTTTCGACGCTAAAAACGGCGTGTGTAGCATTCGCCATGTAAACTGCAATGCAAGTAGCGTTTAAACGTCGAAATATCTCCAATAATAGCAAAACAACGCTCAGTTTTCATCAAAATCGAGTAAATGGTCGCATTTTGCGCACAGTTGTGTTTGTTTCGACGCTAAAAACGGGGCGTGTGTAGCATTCGGCGTACAAAATGCGATGGAAATAGCGTTTAAACTTCGAAATATTTCCAACAAAAGCGAAATATCTCTCAGTTTTCTTCAAAATTGAGTAAATGGTCGCTTTCTGCGCACAGTTGGGCTTGTTTCGACGCTAAAAACGGTATGCATAGCATTCGGCGAGTAAAATGCAATGGAAATAGCGTTTAGACTTCGAAATATCTGCAACAGAACAGATATAACGCATAGTTTTCGTCAAAATCGAGTAAATGGTTGCATTTTGCGCACAGTTGTGCTTGTTTCGGCGCTAAAAACGGTATGCGTAGTATTCGGCGTGTAAAATGCAATTTAAATAGCGTTTAAACGGCGAAATATCTCCAGCAGGATGCAATTAACCCACAGTTTTCGTCAAAATCGAATAAATGGACGCATTTTGCACACAGTTGTGTTTGTTTCGACGCTAAAAACGGCGTGTGTAGTATTCGGCGTACAAAATGCGATGGAAATAGCGTTTAAACTTCGAAATATTTCCAACAAAAGCGAAATATCTCTCGGTTTTCTTCAAAATCGAGTAAATGGTCGCTTTCTGCGCACAGTTGGGCTTGTTTCGACGCTAAAAACGGTATGCATAGCATTCGGCGTGTAAAATGCAATGGAAATAGCGTTTAGACTTCGAAATATCTGCAACAGAAACAGATATAACGCATAGTTTTCGTCAAAATCGAGTAAATGGTTGCATTTTGCGCACAGTTGGGCTTGTTTCGACGCTAAAAACGGTATGCGAAGCATTCGGCGTGTAGAATGCAATTTAAATAGCGTTTAAACGGCGAAATATCTGAAACAGAATAGATATAACGCATAGTTTTCGTCAAAATCGAGTAAATGGTCGCATTTTGCGCACAGTTGAGCTTGATTCGACGCTGAACGCAGCGTGATAGCATTCGGCGTACAAAATGCGATGGAAATAGCGTTTAAACTTCGAAATATTTCCAACAAAAGCGAAATATCTCTCAGTTTTCCTTCAAAATCGAGTAAATGGTCGCTTTCTGCGCACAGTTGGGCTTGTTTCGACGCTAAAAACGGTATGCATAGCATTCGGCGAGTAAAATGCAATGGAAATAGCGTTTAGACTTCGAAATATCTGCAACAGAACAGATATAACGCATAGTTTTCGTCAAAATCGAGTAAATGGTTGCATTTTGCGCACAGTTGGGCTTGTTTCGACGTAAAAAACGGTATGCGAAGCATTCGGCGTGTAGAATGCAATTTAAATAGCGTTTAAACGGCGAAATATCTGAAACAGAATAGATATAACGCATAGTTTTCGTCAAAATAGAGTAAATGGTCGCATTTTGCGCACAGTTGAGCTTGATTCGACGCTGAATGCAGCGTGATAGCATTTGGCGTACAAAATGCAATGGAAATAGCGTTTAAACTTCGAAATATTTCCAACAAAAGCGAAATATCTCTCAGTTTTCTTCAGGATCGAGTAAATGGCCGCTTTCTGCGCACAGTTGTGCTTGTTTCGACGCTAAAAACGGTATGCATAGCATTCGGCGTGTAAAATGCAATGGAAATAGCGTTTAGACTTCGAAATATCTGCAACAGAACAGATATAACGCATAGTTTTCGTCAAAATCGAGTAAGTGGTCGCATTTTGCGCACCAGTTGAGCTTGATTCGACGCTGAACGCAGCGTGATAGCATTCGGCGTACAAAATGCGATGGAAATAGCGTTTAAACTTCGAAATATTTCCAACAAAAGCGAAATATCTCTCAGTTTTCTTCAAAATCGAGTAAATGGTCGCTTTCTGCGCACAGTTGTGCTTGTTTCGACGCTAAAAACGGTATGCGTAGCATTCGGCGTGTAAAATGCAATTTAAATAGCGTTTAAACGGCGAAATATCTCCAACAGGATGCAATTAACCCACAGTTTTCGTCAAAATCGAATAAATGTTCGCATTTTGCGCACAGTTGTGTTTGTTTCGACGCCAAAAACGGCGTGTGCAGCATTCGGCGTACAAAATGCGATGGAAATAGCGTTTAAACTTCGAAATATTTCCAACAAAAGCTAAATATCTCTCAGCTTTCTTCAAAATCGAGTAAATGGTCGCTTTCTGCGCACAGTTGTGCTTGTTTCGACGCTAAAAACGGTATGCGTAGCATTCGGCGTGTAAAATGCAATTTAAATAGCGTTTTAAACGGCGAAATATCTCCAACAGGATGCAATTAACCCACAGTTTTCGTCAAAATCGAATAAATGTTCGCATTTTGCGCACAGTTGTGTTTGTTTCGACGCTAAAAACGGCGTGTGTAGTATTCGGCGTACAAAATGCGATGGAAATAGCGTTTAAACTTCGAAATATTTCCAACAAAAGCGAAATATCTCTCGGTTTTCTTCAAAATCGAGTAAATGGTCGCTTTCTGCGCACAGTTGGGCTTGTTTCGACGCTAAAAACGGTATGCATAGCATTCGGCGTGTAAAATGCAATGGAAATAGCGTTTAGACTTCGAAATATCTGCAACAGAACAGATATAACGCATAGTTTTCGTCAAAATCGAGTAAATGGTTGCATTTTGCGCACAGTTGGGCTTGTTTCGACGCTAAAAACGGTATGCGAAGCATTCGGCGTGTAGAATGCAATTTAAATAGCGTTTAAACGGCGAAATATCTGAAACAGAATAGATATAACGCATAGTTTTCGTCAAAATCGAGTAAATGGTCGCATTTTGCGCACAGTTGAGCTTGATTCGACGCTGAACGCAGCGTGATAGCAGTCGGCGTACAAAATGCGATGGAAATAGCGTTTAAACTTCGAAATATTTCCAACAAAAGCTAAATATCTCTCAGCTTTCTTCAAAATCGAGTAAATGGTCGCTTTCTGCGCACAGTTGGGCTTGTTTCGACGCTAAAAACGGTATGCGTAGCATTCGGCGTGTAAAATGCTATTTAAATAGCGTTTAAACGGCGAAATATCTGAAACAGAATAGATATAACGAATAGTTTTCGTCAAAATCGAGTAAATGGTTGCATTTTGCGCACAGTTGGGCTTCTTTCGACGCTAAAAACGGTATGCGAAGCATACGGCTTGTGGAATGCAATTTAAATAGCGTTTTAAACGGCGAAATATCTGAAACAGAATAGATATAACGCATAGTTTTCGTCAAAATCGAGTAAATGGTCGCATTTTGCGCACAGTTGAGCTTGATTCGACGCTAAAAACGGTATGCGAAGCATTCGGCGTGTAGAATGCAATTTAAATAGCGTTTAAACGGCGAAATATCTGAAACAGAATAGATATAACGCATAGTTTTCGTCAAAATAGAGTAAATGGTCGCATTTTGCGCACAGTTGAGCTTGATTCGACGCTGAATGCAGCGTGATAGCATTCGGCGTACAAAATGCGATGGAAATAGCGTTTAAACTTCGAAATATTTCCAACAAAAGCGAAATATCTCTCAGTTTTCTTCAGGATCGAGTAAATGGTCGCTTTCTGCGCACAGTTGTGCTTGTTTCGACGCTAAAAACGGTATGCATAGCATTCAGCGTGTAAAATGCAATGGAAATAGCGTTTAGACTTCGGAATATCTGCAACAGAACAGATATAACGCATAGTTTTCGTCAAAATCGAGTAAATGGTTGCATTTTGCGCACAGTTGTGCTTGTTTCGGCGCTAAAAACGGTATGCGTAGTATTCGGCGTGTAAAATGCAATTTAAATAGCGTTTAAACGACGAAATATCTCCAGCAGGATGCAATTAACCCACAGTTTTCGTCAAAATCGAATAAATGGTCGCATTTTGCACACAGTTGTGTTTGTTTCGACGCTAAAATCGGCGTGTGTAGTATTCGGCGTACAAAATGCGATGGAAATAGCGTTTAAACTTCGAAATATTTCCAACAAAAGCGAAATATCTCTCAGTTTTCTTCAGGATCGAGTAAATGGTCGCTTTCTGCGCACAGTTGTGCTTGTTTCGACGCTAAAAACGGTATGCATAGCATTCGGCGTGTAAAATGCAATGGAAATAGCGTTTAGACTTCGAAATATCTGCAACAGAACAGATATAACGCATAGTTTTCGTCAAAATCGAGTAAATGGTTGCATTTTGCGTACAGTTGGGCTTGTTTCGACGCTAAAAACGGTATGCGAAGCATTCGGCGTGTAGAATGCAATTTAAATAGCGTTTAAACGGCGAAATATCTGAAACAGAATAGATATAACGCATAGTTTTCGTCAAAATCGAGTAAATGGTCGCATTTTGCGCACAGTTGAGCTTGATTCGACGCTGAATGCAGCGTGATAGCATTCGGCGTACAAAATGCGATGGAAATAGCGTTTAAACTTCGAAATATTTCCAACAAAAGCGAAATATCTCTCAGTTTTCTTCAGGATCGAGTAAATGGTCGCTTTCTGCGCACAGTTGTGCTTGTTTCGACGCTAAAAACGGTATGCATAGCATTCGGCGTGTAAAATGCAATGGAAATAGCGTTTAGACTTCGAAATATCTGCAACAGAACAGATATAACGCATAGTTTTCGTCAAAATCGAGTAAATGGTTGCATTTTGCGCACAGTTGGGCTTGTTTCGACGCTAAAAACGGTATGCGAAGCATTCGGCGTGTAGAATGCAATTTAAATAGCGTTTAAACGGCGAAATATCTGAAACAGAATAGATATAACGCATAGTTTTCGTCAAAATCGAGTAAATGGTCGCATTTTGCGCACAGTTGAGCTTGATTCGACGCTGAATGCAGCGTGATAGCATTCGGCGTACAAAATGCGATGGAAATAGCGTTTAAACTTCGAAATATTTCCAACAAAAGCGAAATATCTCTCAGTTTTCTTCAGGATCGAGTAAATGGTCGCTTTCTGCGCACAGTTGTGCTTGTTTCGACGCTAAAAACGGTATGCATAGCATTCGGCGTGTAAAATGCAATGGAAATAGCGTTTAGACTTCGAAATATCTGCAACAGAACAGATATAACGCATAGTTTTCGTCAAAATCGATTAAGTGGTCGCATTTTGCGCACCAGTTGAGCTTGATTCGACGCTGAACGCAGCGTGATAGCATTCGGCGTACAAAATGCGATGGAAATAGCGTTTAAACTTCGAAATATTTCCAACAAAAGCGAAATATCTCTCAGTTTTCTTCAAAATCGAGTAAATGGTCGCTTTCTGCGCACAGTTGTGCTTGTTTCGACGCTAAAAACGGCGTGTGTAGCATTCGCCGTGCTAACTGCCATGCAAGTAGCGTTTTAAACGTCGAAATATCTCCAATAATAGCAAAACAACGCTCAGTTTTCATCAAAATCGAGTAAATGGTCGCATTTTGCGCTACCGTTGGGCTTGTTTCGACACTAAAAACGGCGTGCATATCATTCAGCGTGCAAAATGCGATGGAAATAGCGTTTAAACTTCGAAATATTTCCAACAAAAGCGAAATATCTCTCCGTTTTCTTCAAAATCGAGTAAATGGTCGCTTTCTGCGCACAGTTGGGCTTGTTTCGACGCTAAAAACGGTATGCATAGCATTCGGCGTGTAAAATGCAATGGAAATGGCGTTTAGACTTCGAAATATCTGCAACAGAACAGATATAACGCATAGTTTTCGTCAAAATCGAGTAAATGGTTTCATTTTGCGCACAGTTGGGCTTGTTTCGACGCTAAAAACGGTATGCGTAGCATTCGGCGTGTAAAATGCAATTTATATAGCGTTTTAAACGGCGAAATATCTGAAACAGAACAGATATAACGCATAGTTTTCGTCAAAATCGAGTAAGTGGTCGCATTTTGCGCACCAGTTGAGCTTGATTCGACGCTGAACGCAGCGTGATAGCATTCGGCGTACAAAATGCGATGGAAATAGCGTTTAAACTTCGAAATATTTCCAACAAAAGCGAAATATATCTCAGTTTTCTTCAAAATCGAGTAAATGGTCGCTTTCTGCGCACAGTTGTGCTTGTTTCGACGCTAAAAACGGTATGCGTAGCATTCGGCGTGTAAAATGCAATTTAAATAGCGTTTAAACGGCGAAATATCTCCAACAGGATGCAATTAACCCACAGTTTTCGTCAAAATCGAATAAATGTTCGCATTTTGCGCACAGTTGTGTTTGTTTCGACGCTAAAAACGGCGTGTGCAGCATTCGGCGTACAAAATACGATGGAAATGGCGTTTAAACTTCGAAATATTTCCAACAAAAGCTAAATATCTCTCAGCTTTCTTCAAAATCGAGTAAATGGTCGCTTTCTGCGCACAGTTGTGTTTGTTTCGACGCTAAAAACGGCGTGTGCAGCATTCGGCGTACAAAATGCGATGGAAATAGCGTTTAAACTTCGAAATATTTCCAACAAAAGCTAAATATCTCTCAGCTTTCTTCAAAATCGAGTAAATGGTCGCTTTCTGCGCACAGTTGGGCTTGTTTCGACGCTAAAAACGGTATGCATAGCATTCGGCGTGTAAAATGCAATGGAAATAGCGTTTAGACTTCGAAATATCTGCAACAGAACAGATATAACGCATAGTTTTCGTCAAAATCGAGTAAATGGTTGCATTTTGCGCACAGTTGTGCTTGTTTCGGCGCTAAAAACGGTGTGCGTAGTATTCGGCGTGTAAAATGCAATTTAAATAGCGTTTAAACGGCGAAATATCTCCAGCAGGATGCAATTAACCCACAGTTTTCGTCAAAATCGAATAAATGGTCGCATTTTGCACACAGTTGTGTTTGTTTCGACGCTAAAAACGGCGTGTGTAGTATTCGGCGTACAAAATGCGATGGAAATAGCGTTTAAACTTCGAAATATTTCCAACAAAAGCGAAATATCTCTTAGTTTTCTTCAACATCGAGTAATTGTCGCTTTCTGCGCACAGTTGTGCTTGTTTCGACGCTAAAAAACGGTTTGCATAGTATTCGGCGTGTAAAATGCAATGGAAATAGCGTTTAGACTTCGAAATATCTGCAACAGAACAGATATAACGCATAGTTTTCGTCAAAATCGAGTAAATGGTCGCATTTTGCGCACACTTGTGCTTGTTTCGACGCTAAAAACGGTATGCGTAGCATTCGGCGTGTAAAATGCAATGGAAATAGCGTTTAGACTTCGAAATATCTGCAACAGAACAGATATAACGCATAGTTTTCGTCAAAATCGAGTAAATGGTCGCTTTCTGCGCACAGTTGTGCTTGTTTCGACGCTAAAAACGGTATGCGTAGCATTCGGCGTGTAAAATGCAATGGAAATAGCGTTTAGACTTCGAAATATCTGCAACAGAACAGATATAACGCATAGTTTTCGTCAAAATCGAGTAAATGGTTGCATTTTGCGCACAGTTGGGCTTGTTTCGACGCTAAAAACGGTATGCGTAGCATTCGACGTGTAAAATGCAATGGAAATAGCGTTTAGACTTCGAAATATCTGCAACAGAACAGATATAACGCATAGTTTTCGTCAAAATCGAGTAAATGGTCGCATTTTGCGCACAGTTGTGTTTGTTTCGACGCTAAAAACGGCGTGTGTAGCATTCGGCGTACAAAATGCGATGGAAATAGCGTTTAAACTTCGAAATATTTCCAACAAAAGCGAAATATCTCTCAGTTTTCTTCAAAATCGAGTAAATGGTCGCTTTCTGCGCACAGTTGGGATTGTTTCGACGCTAAAAACGGTATGCATAGCATTCGGCGTGTAAAATGCAATGGAAATAGCGTTTAGACTTCGAAATATCTGCAACAGAACAGATATAACGCATAGTTTTCGGCAAAATCGAGTAAATGGTTGCATTTTGCGCACAGTTGGGCTTGTTTCGACGCTAAAAACGGTATGCGTAGCATTCGGCGTGTAAAATGCAATTTAAATAGCGTTTAAACGGCGAAATATCTGAAACAGAATAGATATAACGCATAGTTTTCGTCAAAATCGGGTAAATGGTCGCATTTTGCGTACAGTTGTGTTTGTTTCGACGCTAAAAACGGCGTGTGTAGCATTCGGCGTACAAAATGCGATGGAAATGGCGTTTAAACTTCGAAATATTTCCAACAAAAGCGAAATATCTCTCAGTTTTCTTCAAAATCGAGTAAATGGACGCTTTCTGCGCATAGTTGGGCTTTTTTCGACGCTAAAAACGGTATGCGTAGCATTCGGCGTGTAAAATGCAATGGAAATAGCGTTTAGACTTCGAAATATCTGCAACAGAACAGATATAACGCATAGTTTTCGTCAAAATCGAGTAAATGGTTGCATTTTGCGCACAGTTGTGCTTGTTTCGGCGCTAAAAACGGTGTGCGTAGTATTCGGCGTGTAAAATGCAATTTAAATAGCGTTTTAAACGGCGAAATATCTCCAGCAGGATGCAATTAACCCACAGTTTTCGTCAAAATCGAATAAATGGTTGCATTTTGCGCACAGTTGTGTTTGTTTCGACGCTAAAAACGGCGTGTGCAGCATTCGGCGTACAAAATGCGATGGAAATAGTGTTTAAACTTCGAAATATTTCCAACAAAAGCTAAATATCTCTCAGCTTTCTTCAAAATCGAGTAAATGGTCGCTTTCTGCGCACAGTTGGGCTTATTTCGACGCTAAAAACGGTATGCGTAGCATTCGGCGTGTAAAATGCAATTTAAATAGCGTTTAAACGGCGAAATATCTCCAACAGGATGCAATTAACCCACAGTTTTCGTCAAAGTCGAATAAATGGTCGCATTTTGCGCACAGATGTGTTTGTTTCGACGCTATAAACGGCGTGTGTAGCATTCGCCATGTAAACTGCAATGCAAGTAGCGTTTAAACGTCGAAATATCTCCAATAATAGCAAAACAACGCTCAGTTTTCATCAAAATCGAGTAAATGGTCGCATTTTGCGCACAGTTGTGTTTGTTTCGACGCTAAAAACGGCGTGTATAGCATTCGGCGTACAAAATACGATGGAAATAGCGTTTAAACTTCGAAATATTTCCAACAAAAGCGAAATATCTCTCAGTTTTCTTCAAAATTGAGTAAATGGTCGCTTTTTGCGCACAGTTGGGCTTGTTACGACGCTAAAAACGGTATGCATAGCATTCGGCGTGTAAAATGCAATGGAAATAGCGTTTAGACTTCGAAATATCTGCAACAGAACAGATATAACGCATAGTTTTCGTCAAAATCGAGTAAATGGTTGCATTTTGCGCACAGTTGTGCTTGTTTCGGCGCTAAAAACGGTGTGCGTAGTATTCGGCGTGTAAAATGCAATTTAAATAGCGTTTAAACGGCGAAATATCTCCAGCAGGATGCAATTAACCCACAGTTTTCGTCAAAATCGAATAAATGGTCGCATTTTGCACACAGTTGTGTTTGTTTCGACGCTAAAAACGGCGTGTGTAGTATTCGGCGTACAAAATGCGATGGAAATAGCGTTTAAACTTCGAAATATTTCCAACAAAAGCGAAATATCTCTCAGTTTTCTTCAACATCGAGTAATTGTCGCTTTCTGCGCACAGTTGTGCTTGTTTCGACGCTAAAAACGGTTTGCATAGTATTCGGCGTGTAAAATGCAATGGAAATAGCGTTTAGACTTCGAAATATCTGCAACAGAACAGATATAACGCATAGTTTTCGTCAAAATCGAGTAAATGGTCGCATTTTGCGCACACTTGTGCTTGTTTCGAAGCTAAAAACGGTATGCGTAGCATTCGGCGTGTAAAATGCAATGGAAATAGCGTTTAGACTTCGAAATATCTGCAACAGAACAGATATAACGCATAGTTTTCGTCAAAATCGAGTAAATGGTCGCATTTTGCGCACAGTTGTGTTTGTTTCGACGCTAAAAACGGCGTGTGTAGCATTCGGCGTACAAAATGCGATGGAAATAGCGTTTAAACTTCGAAATATTTCCAACAAAAGCGAAATATCTCTCAGTTTTCTTCAAAATCGAGTAAATGGTCGCTTTCTGCGCACAGTTGGGATTGTTTCGACGCTAAAAACGGTATGCATAGCATTCGGCGTGTAAAATGCAATGGAAATAGCGTTTAGACTTCGAAATATCTGCAACAGAACAGATATAACGCATAGTTTTCGGCAAAATCGAGTAAATGGTTGCATTTTGCGCACAGTTGGGCTTGTTTCGACGCTAAAAACGGTATGCGTAGCATTCGGCGTGTAAAATGCAATTTAAATAGCGTTTAAACGGCGAAATATCTGAAACAGAATAGATATAACGCATAGTTTTCGTCAAAATCGAGTAAATGGTCGCATTTTGCGTACAGCTGTGTTTGTTTCGACGCTAAAAACGGCGTGTGTAGCATTCGGCGTACAAAATGCGATGGAAATGGCGTTTAAACTTCGAAATATTTCCAACAAAAGCGAAATATCTCTCAGTTTTCTTCAAAATCGAGTAAATGGACGCTTTCTGCGCATAGTTGGGCTTGTTTCGACGCTAAAAACGGTATGCGTAGCATTCGGCGTGTAAAACGCAATGGAAATAGCGTTTAGACTTCGAAATATCTGCAACAGAACAGATATAACGCATAGTTTTCGTCAAAATCGAGTAAATGGTTGCATTTTGCGCACAGTTGGGCTTGTTTCGACGCTAAAAACGGTATGCGTAGCATTCGGCGTGTAAAATGCAATGGAAATAGCGTTTAGACTTCGAAATATCTGCAACAGAACAGATATAACGCATAGTTTTCGTCAAAATCGAGTAAATGGTTGCATTTTGCGCACAGTTGGGCTTGTTTCGACGCTAAAAACGGTATGCGAAGCATTCGGCGTGTAGAATGCAATTTAAATAGCGTTTAAACGGCGAAATATCTGAAACAGAATAGATATAACGCATAGTTTTCGTCAAAATCGAGTAAATGGTCGCATTTTGCGCACAGTTGAGCTTGATTCGACGCTGAACGCAGCGTGATAGCAGTCGGCGTACAAAATGCGATGGAAATAGCGTTTAAACTTCGAAATATTTCCAACAAAAGCGAAATATCTCTCAGTTTTCTTCAAAATCGAGTAAATGGTCGCTTTCTGCGCACAGTTGGGCTTGTTTCGACGCTAAAAACGGTATGCATAGCATTCGGCGTGTAAAATGCAATGGAAATGGCGTTTAGACTTCGAAATATCTGCAACAGAACAGATATAACGCATAGTTTTCGTCAAAATCGAGTAAATGGTTGCATTTTGCGCACAGTTGGGCTTGTTTCGACGCTAAAAACGGTATGCGTAGCATTCGGCGTGTAAAATGCAATTTAAATAGCGTTTTAAACGGCGAAATATCTGAAACAGAATAGATATAACGCATAGTTTTCGTCAAAATCGAGTAAATGGTCGCATTTTGCGCACAGTTGAGCTTGATTCGACGCTGAACGCAGCGTGATAGCATTCGGCGTACAAAATGCGATGGAAATAGCGTTTAAACTTCGAAATATTTCCAACAAAAGCGAAATATCTCTCAGTTTTCTTCAAAATCGAGTAAATGGTCGCTTTCTGCGCACAGTTGTGCTTGTTTCGACGCTAAAAACGGTATGCATAGTATTCGGCGTGTAAAATGCAATTTAAATAGCGTTTAAACGGCGAAATATCTCCAGAAGGATGCAATTAACCCACAGTTTTCGTCAAAATCGAATAAATGGTTGCATTTTGCGCACAGTTGTGTTTGTTTCGACGCTAAAAACGGCGTGTGCAGCATTCGGCGTACAAAATGCGATGGAAATAGCGTTTAAACTTCGAAATATTTCCAACAAGAGCTAAATATCTCTCAGCTTTCTTCAAAATCGAGTAAATGGTCGCTTTCTGCGCACAGTTGGGCTTGTTTCGACGCTAAAAACGGTATGCGTAGCATTCGGCGTGTAAAATGCAATTTAAATAGCGTTTAAACGGCGAAATATCTGAAACAGAATAGATATAACGAATAGTTTTCGTCAAAATCGAGTAAATGGTTGCATTTTGCGCACAGTTGGGCTTCTTTCGACGCTAAAAACGGTATGCGAAGCATTCGGCGTGTGGAATGCAATTTAAATAGCGTTTAAACGGCGAAATATCTGAAACAGAATAGATATAACGCATAGTTTTCGTCAAAATCGAGTAAATGGTCGCATTTTGCGCACAGTTGAGCTTGATTCGACGCTAAAAACGGTATGCGAAGCATTCGGCGTGTAGAATGCAATTTAAATAGCGTTTAAAACGGCGAAATATCTGAAACAGAATAGATATAACGCATAGTTTTCGTCAAAATAGAGTAAATGGTCGCATTTTGCGCACAGTTGAGCTTGATTCGACGCTGAATGCAGCGTGATAGCATTCGGCGTGCAAAATGCGATGGAAATAGCGTTTAAACTTCGAAATATTTCCAACAAAAGCGAAATATCTCTCAGTTTTCTTCAGGATCGAGTAAATGGTCGCTTTCTGCGCACAGTTGTGCTTGTTTCGACGCTAAAAACGGTATGCATAGCATTCAGCGTGTAAAATGCAATGGAAATAGCGTTTAGACTTCGGAATATCTGCAACAGAACAGATATAACGCATAGTTTTCGTCAAAATCGAGTAAATGGTTGCATTTTGCGCACAGTTGTGCTTGTTTCGGCGCTAAAAACGGTATGCGTAGTATTCGGCGTGTAAAATGCAATTTGAATAGCGTTTAAACGACGAAATATCTCCAGCAGGATGCAATTAACCCACAGTTTTCGTCAAAATCGAATAAATGGTCGCATTTTGCACACAGTTGTGTTTGTTTCGACGCTAAAAACGGCGTGTGTAGTATTCGGCGTACAAAATGCGATGGAAATAGCGTTTAAAACTTCGAAATATTTCTAACAAAAGCGAAATATCTCTCGGTTTTCTTCAAAATCGAGTAAATGGTCGCTTTCTGCGCACAGTTGGGCTTGTTTCGACGCTAAAAAACGGTATGCATAGCATTCGGCGTGTAAAATGCAATGGAAATAGCGTTTTAGACTTCGAAATATCTGCAACAGAACAGATATAACGCATAGTTTTCGTCAAAATCGAGTAAATGGTTGCATTTTGCGCACAGTTGGGCTTGTTTCGACGCTAAAAACGGTATGCGAAGCATTCGGCGTGTAGAATGCAATTTAAATAGCGTTTAAACGGCGAAATATCTGAAACAGAATAGATATAACGCATAGGTTTCGTCAAAATCGAGTAAATGGTCGCATTTTGCGCACAGTTGAGCTTGATTCGACGCTGAATGCAGCGTGATAGCATTCGGCGTACAAAATGCGATGGAAATAGCGTTTAAACTTCGAAATATTTCCAACAAAAGCGAAATATCTCTCAGTTTTCTTCAGGATCGAGTAAATGGTCGCTTTCTGCGCACAGTTGTGCTTGTTTCGACGCTAAAAACGGTATGCATAGCATTCGGCGTGTAAAATGCAATGGAAATAGCGTTTAGACTTCGAAATATCTGCAACAGAACAGATATAACGCATAGTTTTCGTCAAAATCGAGTAAATGGTTGCATTTTGCGCACAGTTGGGCTTGTTTCGACGCTAAAAAACGGTATGCGAAGCATTCGGCGTGTAGAATGCAATTTAAATAGCGTTTAAACGGCGAAATATCTGAAACAGAATAGATATAACGAATAGTTTTCGTCAAAATCGAGTAAATGGTTGCATTTTGCGCGCAGTTGGGCTTCTTTCGACGCTAAAAACGGTATGCGAAGCATTCGGCGTGTGGAATGCAATTTAAATAGCGTTTAAAACGGCGAATATCTGAAACAGAATAGATATAACGCATAGTTTTCGTCAAAATAGAGTAAATGGTCGCATTTTGCGCACAGTTGAGCTTGATTCGACGCTGAATGCAGCGTGATAGCATTCGGCGTACAAAATGCGATGGAAATAGCGTTTAAACTTCGAAATATTTCCAACAAAAGCGAAATATCTCTCAGTTTTCTTCAGGATCGAGTAAATGGTCGCTTTCTGCGCACAGTTGTGCTTGTTTCGACGCTAAAAACGGTATGCATAGCATTCAGCGTGTAAAATGCAATGGAAATAGCGTTTAGACTTCGGAATATCTGCAACAGAACAGATATAACGCATAGTTTTCGTCAAAATCGAGTAAATGGTTGCATTTTGCGCACAGTTGTGCTTGTTTCGGCGCTAAAAACGGTATGCGTAGTATTCGGCGTGTAAAATGCAATTTAAATAGCGTTTAAACGAAGAAATATCTCCAGCAGGATGCAATTAACCCACAGTTTTCGTCAAAATCGAATAAATGGTCGCATTTTGCACACAGTTGTGTTTGTTTCGACGCTAAAAACGGCGTGTGTAGTATTCGGCGTACAAAATGCGATGGAAATAGCGTTTAAACTTCGAAATATTTCTAACAAAAGCGAAATATCTCTCGGTTTTCTTCAAAATCGAGTAAATGGTCGCTTTCTGCGCACAGTTGGGCTTGTTTCGACGCTAAAAACGGTATGCATAGCATTCGGCGTGTAAAATGCAATGGAAATAGCGTTTTAGACTTCGAAATATCTGCAACAGAACAGATATAACGCATAGTTTTCGTCAAAATCGAGTAAATGGTTGCATTTTGCGCACAGTTGGGCTTGTTTCGACGCTAAAAACGGTATGCGAGCATTCGGCGTGTAGAATGCAATTTAAATAGCGTTTAAACGGCGAAATATCTGAAACAGAATAGATATAACGCATAGTTTTCGTCAAAATCGAGTAAATGGTCGCATTTTGCGCACAGTTGAGCTTGATTCGACGCTGAATGCAGCGTGATAGCATTCGGCGTACAAAATGCGATGGAAATAGCGTTTAAACTTCGAAATATTTCCAACAAAAGCGAAATATCTCTCAGTTTTCTTCAGGATCGAGTAAATGGTCGCTTTCTGCGCACAGTTGTGCTTGTTTCGACGCTAAAAACGGTATGCATAGCATTCGGCGTGTAAAATGCAATGGAAATAGCGTTTAGACTTCGAAATATCTGCAACAGAACAGATATAACGCATAGTTTTCGTCAAAATCGAGTAAATGGTTGCATTTTGCGCACAGTTGGGCTTGTTTCGACGCTAAAAACGGTATGCGAAGCATTCGGCGTGTAGAATGCAATTTAAATAGCGTTTAAACGGCGAAATATCTGAAACAGAATAGATATAACGCATAGTTTTCGTCAAAATCGAGTAAATGGTCGCATTTTGGCGCACAGTTGAGCTTGATTCGACGCTGAATGCAGCGTGATAGCATTCGGCGTACAAAATGCGATGGAAATAGCGTTTAAACTTCGAAATATTTCCAACAAAAGCGAAATATCTCTCAGTTTTCTTCAGGATCGAGTAAATGGTCGCTTTCTGCGCACAGTTGTGCTTGTTTCGACGCTAAAAACGGTATGCATAGCATTCGGCGTGTAAAATGCAATGGAATAGCGTTTAGACTTCGAAATATCTGCAACAGAACAGATATAACGCATAGTTTTCGTCAAAATCGATTAAGTGGTCGCATTTTGCGCACCAGTTGAGCTTGATTCGACGCTGAACGCAGCGTGATAGCATTCGGCGTACAAAATGCGATGGAAATAGCGTTTAAACTTCGAAATATTTCCAACAAAAGCGAAATATCTCTCAGTTTTCTTCAAAATCGAGTAAATGGTCGCTTTCCTGCGCACAGTTGTGCTTGTTTCGACGCTAAAAACGGCGTGTGTAGCATTCGCCGTGCAAACTGCCATGCAAGTAGCGTTTAAACGTCGAAATATCTCCAATAATAGCAAAACAACGCTCAGTTTTCATCAAAATCGAGTAAATGGTCGCATTTTGCGCTACCGTTGGGCTTGTTTCGACACTAAAAACGGCGTGCATATCATTCAGCGTGCAAAATGCGATGGAAATAGCGTTTAAACTTCGAAATATTTCCAACAAAAGCGAAATATCTCTCCGTTTTCTTCAAAATCGAGTAAATGGTCGCTTTCTGCGCACAGTTGGGCTTGTTTCGACGCTAAAAACGGTATGCATAGCATTCGGCGTGTAAAATGCAATGGAAATGGCGTTTAGACTTCGAAATATCTGCAACAGAACAGATATAACGCATAGTTTTCGTCAAAATCGAGTAAATGGTTTCATTTTGCGCACAGTTGGGCTTGTTTCGACGCTAAAAAACGGTATGCGTAGCATTCGGCGTGTAAAATGCAATTTATATAGCGTTTAAACGGCGAAATATCTGAAACAGAACAGATATAACGCATAGTTTTCGTCAAAATCGAGTAAGTGGTCGCATTTTGCGCACCAGTTGAGCTTGATTCGACGCTGAACGCAGCGTGATAGCATTCGGCGTACAAAATGCGATGGAAATAGCGTTTTAAAACTTCGAAATATTTCCAACAAAAGCGAAATATATCTCAGTTTTCTTCAAAATCGAGTAAATGGTCGCTTTTCTGCGCACAGTTGTGCTTGTTTCGACGCTAAAAACGGTATGCGTAGCATTCGGCGTGTAAAATGCAATTTAAATAGCGTTTAAACGGCGAAATATCTGAAACAGAATAGATATAACGCATAGTTTTCGTCAAAATCGAGTAAATGGTCGCATTTTGCGTACAGTTGTGTTTGTTTCGACGCTAAAAACGGCGTGTGTAGCATTCGGCGTACAAAATGCGATGGAAATGGCGTTTAAACTTCGAAATATTTCCAACAAAAGCGAAATATCTCTCAGTTTTCTTCAAAATCGAGTAAATGGACGCTTTCTGCGCATAGTTGGGCTTTTTTCGACGCTAAAAAACGGTATGCGTAGCATTCGGCGTGTAAAATGCAATGGAAATAGCGTTTAGACTTCGAAATATCTGCAACAGAACAGATTAAACGCATAGTTTTCGTCAAAATCGAGTAAATGGTTGCATTTGCGCACAGTTGTGCTTGTTTCGGCGCTAAAAACGGTGTGCGTAGTATTCGGCGTGTAAAATGCAATTTAAATAGCGTTTAAACGGCGAAATATCTCCAGCAGGATGCAATTAACCCACAGTTTTCGTCAAAATCGAATAAATGGTTGCATTTTGCGCACAGTTGTGTTTGTTTCGACGCTAAAAACGGCGTGTGCAGCATTCGGCGTACAAAATGCGATGGAAATAGTGTTTAAACTTCGAAATATTTCCAACAAAAGCTAAATATCTCTCAGCTTTCTTCAAAATCGAGTAAATGGTCGCTTTCTGCGCACAGTTGGGCTTATTTCGACGCTAAAAACGGTATGCGTAGCATTCGGCGTGTAAAATGCAATTTAAATAGCGTTTAAACGGCGAAATATCTCCAACAGGATGCAATTAACCCACAGTTTTCGTCAAAGTCGAATAAATGGTCGCATTTTGCGCACAGATGTGTTTGTTTCGACGCTATAAACGGCGTGTGTAGCATTCGCCATGTAAACTGCAATGCAAGTAGCGTTTAAACGTCGAAATATCTCCAATAATAGCAAAACAACGCTCAGTTTTCATCAAAATCGAGTAAATGGTCGCATTTTGCGCACAGTTGTGTTTGTTTCGACGCTAAAAACGGCGTGTATAGCATTCGGCGTACAAAATACGATGGAAATAGCGTTTAAACTTCGAAATATTTCCAACAAAAGCGAAATATCTCTCGGTTTTCTTCAAAATTGAGTAAATGGTCGCTTTTTGCGCACAGTTGGGCTTGTTACGACGCTAAAAACGGTATGCATAGCATTCGGCGTGTAAAATGCAATGGAAATAGCGTTTAGACTTCGAAATATCTGCAACAGAACAGATATAACGCATAGTTTTCGTCAAAATCGAGTAAATGGTTGCATTTTGCGCACAGTTGTGCTTGTTTCGGCGCTAAAAACGGTGTGCGTAGTATTCGGCGTGTAAAATGCAATTTAAATAGCGTTTAAAACGGCGAAATATCTCCAGCAGGATGCAATTAACCCACAGTTTCGTCAAAATCGAATAAATGGTCGCATTTTGCACACAGTTGTGTTTGTTTCGACGCTAAAAACGGCGTGTGTAGTATTCGGCGTACAAAATGCGATGGAATAGCGTTTAAACTTCGAAATATTTCCAACAAAAGCGAAATATCTCTCAGTTTTCTTCAACATCGAGTAATTGTCGCTTTCTGCGCACAGTTGTGCTTGTTTCGACGCTAAAAACGGTTTGCATAGTATTCGGCGTGTAAAATGCAATGGAAATAGCGTTTAGACTTCGAAATATCTGCAACAGAACAGATATAACGCATAGTTTTCGTCAAAATCGAGTAAATGGTCGCATTTTGCGCACACCTTGTGCTTGTTTCGACGCTAAAAACGGTATGCGTAGCATTCGGCGTGTAAAATGCAATGGAAATAGCGTTTAGACTTCGAAATATCTGCAACAGAACAGATATAACGCATAGTTTTCGTCAAAATCGAGTAAATGGTTGCATTTTGCGCACAGTTGGGCTTGTTTCGACGCTAAAAAACGGTATGCGTAGCATTCGACGTGTAAAATGCAATGGAAATAGCGTTTAGACTTCGAAATATCTGCAACAGAACAGATATAACGCATACTTTTCGTCAAAATCGAGTAAATGGTCGCATTTTGCGCACAGTTGTGTTTGTTTCGACGCTAAAAACGGCGTGTGTAGCATTCGGCGTACAAAATGCGATGGAAATAGCGTTTAAACTTCGAAATATTTCCAACAAAAGCGAAATATCTCTCAGTTTTCTTCAAAATCGAGTAAATGGTCGCTTTCTGCGCACAGTTGGGATTGTTTCGACGCTAAAAACGGTATGCATAGCATTCGGCGTGTAAAATGCAATGGAAATAGCGTTTAGACTTCGAAATATCTGCAACAGAACAGATATAACGCATAGTTTTCGGCAAAATCGAGTAAATGGTTGCATTTTGCGCACAGTTGGGCTTGTTTCGACGCTAAAAACGGTATGCGTAGCATTCGGCGTGTAAAATGCAATTTAAAATAGCGTTTAAACGGCGAAATATCTGAAACAGAATAGATATAACGCATAGTTTTCGTCAAAATCGAGTAAATGGTCGCATTTTGCGTACAGTTGTGTTTGTTTCGACGCTAAAAACGGCGTGTGTAGCATTCGGCGTACAAAATGCGATGGAAATGGCGTTTAAACTTCGAAATATTTCCAACAAAAGCGAAATATCTCTCAGTTTTCTTCAAAATCGAGTAAATGGACGCTTTCTGCGCATAGTTGGGCTTGTTTCGACGCTAAAAACGGTATGCGTAGCATTCGGCGTGTAAAACGCAATGGAAATAGCGTTTAGACTTCGAAATATCTGCAACAGAACAGATATAACGCATAGTTTTCGTCAAAATCGAGTAAATGGTTGCATTTTGCGCACAGTTGGGCTTGTTTCGACGCTAAAAACGGTATGCGTAGCATTCGGCGTGTAAAATGCAATGGAAATAGCGTTTAGACTTCGAAATATCTGCAACAGAACAGATATAACGCATAGTTTTCGTCAAGATCGAGTAAATGGTTGCATTTTGCGCACAGTTGTGCTTGTTTCGGCGCTAAAAACGGTGTGCGTAGTATTCGGCGTGTAAAATGCAATTTAAATAGCGTTTAAAACGGCGAAATATCTCCAGCAGGATGCAATTAACCCACAGTTTTCGTCAAAATCGAATAAATGGTTGCATTTTGCGCACAGTTGTGTTTGTTTCGACGCTAAAAACGGCGTGTGCAGCATTCGGCGTACAAAATGCGATGGAAATAGCGTTTAAAACTTCGAAATATTTCCAACAAAAGCGAAATATCTCTCAGTTTTCTTCAACATCGAGTAATTGTCGCTTTCTGCGCACAGTTGTGCTTGTTTCGACGCTAAAAACGGTTTGCATAGTATTCGGCGTGTAAAATGCAATGGAAATAGCGTTTAGACTTCGAAGTATCTGCAACAGAACAGATATAACGCATAGTTTCGTCAAAATCGAGTAAATGGTCGCATTTTGCGCACACTTGTGCTTGTTTCGACGCGACGCTAAAAACGGTATGCGTAGCATTCGGCGTGTAAAATGCAATTTAAATAGCGTTTAAACGGCGAAATATCTGAAACAGAATAGATATAACGCATAGTTTTCGTCAAAATCGAGTAAATGGTCGCATTTTGCGTACAGTTGTGTTTGTTTCGACGCTAAAAACGGCGTGTGTAGCATTCGGCGTACAAAATGCGATGGAAATGGCGTTTAAACTTCGAAATATTTCCAACAAAAGCGAAATATCTCTCAGTTTTCTTCAAAATCGAGTAAATGGACGCTTTCTGCGCATAGTTGGGCTTGTTTCGACGCTAAAAACGGTATGCGTAGCATTCGGCGTGTAAAATGCAATGGAAGTAGCGTTTAGACTTCGAAATATCTGCAACAGAACAGATATAACGCATAGTTTTCGTCAAAATCGAGTAAATGGTTGCATTTTGCGCACAGTTGGGCTTGTTTCGACGCTAAAAACGGTGTGCGTAGCATTCGGCGTGTAAAATGCAATGGAAATAGCGTTTAGACTTCGAAATATCTGCAACAGAACAGATATAACGCATAGTTTTCGTCAAAATCGAGTAAATGGTCGCATTTTGCGCACAGTTGGGCTTGTTTCGACGCTAAAAACGGTATGCGTAGCATTCGGCGTGTAAAATGCAATGGAAATAGCGTTTAGACTTCGAAATATCTGCAACAGAACAGATATAACGCATAGTTTTCGTCAAAATCGAGTAAATGGTTGCATTTTGCGCACAGTTGGGCTTGTTTCGACGCTAAAAACGGTATGCGTAGCATTCGGCGTGTAAAATGCAATGGAAATAGCGTTTAGACTTCGAAATATCTGCAACAGAACAGATATAACGCATAGTTTTCGTCAAAATCGAGTAAATGGTCGCATTTTGCGCACAGTTGGGCTTGTTTCGACGCTAAAAACGGTATGCGTAGCATTCGGCGTGTAAAATGCAATGGAAATAGCGTTTAGACTTCGAAATATCTGCAACAGAACAGATATAACGCATAGTTTTCGTCAAAATCGAGTAAATGGTTGCATTTTGCGCACAGTTGGGCTTGTTTCGACGCTAAAAACGGTATGCGTAGCATTCGGCGTGTAAAATGCAATGGAAATAGCGTTTAGACTTCGAAATATCTGCAACAGAACAGATATAACGCATAGTTTTCGACAAAATCGAGTAAATGGTCGCATTTTGCGCACAGTTGGGCTTGTTTCGACGCTAAAAACGGTATGCGTAGCATTCGGCGTGTAAAATGCAATGGAAATAGCGTTTAGACTTCGAAATATCTGCAACAGAACAGATATAACGCATAGTTTTCGACAAAATCGAGTAAATGGTCGCATTTTTGCGCACAGTTGGGCTTGTTTCGACGCTAAAAACGGCATGCGTAGCATTCGGCGTGTAAAATGCAATGGAAATAGCGTTTAGACTACGAAATATCTGCAACAGAACAGATATAACGCATAGTTTTCCTCAAAATGGAGCAAATGGTTGCATTTTGCGCACAGTTGGGCTTGTTTCGACGCTAAAAACGGTATGCGTAGCATTCGGCGTGTAAAATGCAATGTAAATATCGTTTAAACGGCGAAATATCTCCAGCAGGATGCAATTAACCCACAGTTTTCGTCAAAATCGAATAAATGGTTGCATTTTGCGCACAGTTGTGTTTGTTTCGACGCTAAAAAACGGTATGCGTAGCATTCGGCGTGTAAAATGCAATGGAAATAGCGTTTAGACTTCGAAATATCTGCAACAGAACAGATATAACGCATAGTTTTCGACAAAATCGAGTAAATGGTCGCATTTTGCGCACAGTTGGGCTTGTTTCGACGCTAAAAACGGCATGCGTAGCATTCGGCGTGTAAAATGCAATGGAAATAGCGTTTAGACTTCGAAATATCTGCAACAGAACAGAT
>NW_026109355.1:0-47248 GCF_024516045.1 Bombus affinis | reverse complement strand
CTTCCATAAAGATTGTGAATTGACTCGAGAATATAGAATTTCCCCACTTTTATGATTATCGTGATTTTTGTATAAATATATTTTTTAAGATACTAATAATTAGGTACTTATAAACTAGTATTATCAATTATTTTGTATTTATAATTCCACCTATAGTAGTTAAAAATTAAAGTTAGTTAAAATCTAACTTTATGCTTCAAAAAGTACTAGCAAAGTCGTTACGTAACAAGTCACTGGTACTAACCCAAATAGCATGATTGTAATTAAACATTTCTAAATATTCATTTTTCATCTTGAACCTGTAGAAACAATTTATTATATGTACTATTATCTAAGTAATTATATATTTAAGTAAATCGAAATATAAAATTTAGTTATTTTAATAATTTAAAAAATAAAAAATTGACAAACATTTCAACCTAATTTATGGTTGGAACAAAGGACAGTTATTTTTCATTAATTGAAATATTGCAATGCAGAATACTTTCCAAAATACGCCGAGAGTATTCCTGATGGTGAAACGAGCGTTGCTTTATCGATGGCAGCTAGAGAAAACAGCATTTATGTAGTTGGTGGTACGATACCTGAAATAGAGGGCGATAAATTGTACAATACCTGTACTATTTGGGGTCCCGATGGAACTTTGATAGGAAAACACCGGAAGGTAAATAATATACCTCCATGTGGCTTTGAAATTGAAAATATTGGGGTGGAGAAAGTGACTCTATCTAGGAATAATTTAGGAATATACATATGTACATACGTGTACTATAACCAATTCTATAATTTAAAAAATATGTTATAGGTTTATAAAATACGTCTTGATACGAGAAACATATATTTTTGTCGTAATATAATATATAAGATTTGGACAATATATTTGTTTTGTAACATAAATTTTTCACATAGGAAAAAACTTATTTTTTCTTAAAAAATATTCCTTCTCAAATATTATTAAATGATAAAACTTTTTAATAAAAGAAAGTGATAAAAACGCTGTCAGTTATTAAATAAAAAACAATTAAAGTTTAAAAGTTCGTAACATTGATGTTAAATTACAAAAGTTACAGCAATAGAGTTAGCAACTATATTTTTATATTATTAGGTACATCTATTCGACATCGACATTCCCAACAAGATTACTTTTCGAGAGAGTGATTCACTCAGTCCTGGTAATTCCCTAACAATGTTTGATGTGAAGGGCTGGAAAATAGGTATTGGCATTTGCTATGATATCATATTCGAGGAAATGGCACGCATTTATCGGAACAAAGGTACAGTAGCTTAATCGAACAATACTTAACTAGCAGGAAAGTAACTATCTTTCTTAAATATATTCTATATAAAATATAATCAATATAATCTGTAACTCTGTATAAAAAGGAGCTTAATTTAAAAAACCAGTATATTCGCTGAAAATGAAATAAATAAAAGAATTAGAAGCACGACAAGAGGACTGTTCTCGCATATTCATAAATTATGGAATGTGGACTGTGCAGCTACAAAGTTAACTAAAATTCAGTGGTCTCATATTTCCCGTTTCTCTGTGTTAGGTTGCCAAATGCTGATATATCCGGCGGCATTCAATATGACCACTGGACCACTGCACTGGTCATTACTTCAGCGTTCCAGAACGAATGACAATCAATTATACGTCGCCTGTATATCACCGGCTCGTGTTCCTTCAGCAAGTTATGTCGCATGGGGACATACACAGTCGACAAATCCCTGGGGGAAAATCCTTTACGATTTGGAAACTCAGGAAAATATGGTGGTCACCGATATCGGTAATTTCCAGCTTAACGTTAAAAGCGAGAAATCCACGATGTAATTAACTTTGAGTCTCGTTGTTTTATCGATTTTGCCGGCTCCCTCTGTATTTGCTGAATTTATTAGCAAGCATTACTTATTACTTGGTATGTTTTTCTTTTCTCTCAGATTTGAAAGTTGTTGAGGAAGTAAGGGCTCAGATACCTTTTCTCAAAGATACATTTTCTCAAAGACGTACGGATTTGTACGACACTGTCTATAAAAAGGAGTAACTCTACACTGAAACAGAAAATGTTTTCTTATAATATTTCTACTACAATACCGTTTTTTTTTTTTTTTTTTTTTTATGAATTATTACTAATTACTTATCATTTGTACTAAATGAATAACTCAATTAAGAAAACCAAAATGTTATAAATGATAATCTTGTGTATCAATATGTAATTGGATATTGTAATAATATTGGAGTGTCTTTGATCAGGGATATGATAAAGAACACGCGAAGACTACATTCTTTTGAACATCTTTAATATCCATCATTTATAACATTAAACATCTTTTTAAATATTTAGATACATTAATACGTAACTCTTTATATATATAAACATTAATTTGAAGTTACAAGCTTAGAGAAATTGGTCGATTAATATTTATAGGTCGGCTGTCTTGATGAAAGTCTTAAAGAAAGCAAAAACATAACAATGTCGCAAATATAATTTATAGTTTAACTTCTTTCTTGTATCTGTCTGCCTTTCACGATGTTTTACCAATTACAATAAGTAATTTCGACTTCTTTGCGCTCCGTTTTAACGCATTCGAGACCGAAAGAAATTCATATCAATCAGTAGGCATAATATATATAACTGTACATAATACATTATAGTATAACATAGTATATAATTTTATATTTTAAAAACACGAGGCATAAAATTTAAGATTGTCATCGATTTAAAATTAAAATATGAAAAGGATATTCGAGAGAGAGAAAAGCACAGTATCATTCTAACAAAACATTCAGATCGTACTGACACCCAGGAATCGTATTACAATAAAATCTCGGTCTCGAATGAATTAACATGAACGATTAACATGAAACACACTTGCGGCTTAAACACCTTCGATATCGAGGAAATTCAAACTTTACAAATAAAAGCAGTCTGTTCCTCTTTCCACCACAGACTCTCATACCATATCCGCTCTTATCCAGGCTTTTACTTGAAATCTCTGTCTATTTACAATTTAAATTTACCCGGACCACTCGTTGAATCGGCAGCCCTTTATAAATATATAATGAACCCAGAACATATACCTGTGCCCCTAGCTGGTATCAGCTCTAGTAACGTTCATACCGGAACTTTCATACGACGCCAATTTGTCACGCGTGAACATCGATTCTTTCAGGGGTCACGGCTTTATGGGATTATATCCTTTAAAGTAATTAAAGTGATACTAATGATACAGAATTTTTTACAAATATTTAATATGTCCATAAAATAGGAAGTTTCGTGCTCTCTTATTTTATATTAATTATAAATTAATAAGTTTTACATTTGTTATCTATAGATATAATAAATTATTGAAATTCCATGAAGACATATTCTGGAACACATTAGAAGATTTTGCTGTAATTTACAACGGATGCTCCGAGTACAAACAGGCAGTAAACGAACAAATAGAAATTCAGGCCATTGTGGTAGTATAGCTCACGTGGGATTTTAAGCTCGAATTGGACTTAAACGTTACGATCGTCGTGAATAATTACGATATATACCCTGTACGACGAGCAGAGAATCTTAAATTATTAACGGCAATTCCTTTGTGCAAAGTGCAATTTTATTAACGGCCTGTAACGAATGAACGGCTCGTTTTGAATAAAGTTTACATTTAGAAAGTAAACACAGAAACACATTTTAAGAAACTAAGATATCGAGTTCTACTTGTAAACATCAAGTGCTCTTCGTTTGAGAAGATTACGAGTCTCTTCTTCGATAACGACATTAATTAAGAAGTTTCGATACCGTTTATGACATTAAGATCTCATTAGTAAAGTTATATCATTAAAATCCTACTGTTCCTAGAGAATATATATAGTTAAAACTTCCAGAGGATCAACAGGTAAAGAAATTGTTGATATTAGCATTGTTAGTGACAACTGACTGTAATCGATATCTGCTGGGTGAAGTTGTGTGTTCTGAGAATCTGTGTTAATGCAAGGATTCTGTTACAAATCATCAACTAAAGAGCCACCGGGCACGTCCGACCGATCGATCGATACCACGAACCTTGAATGAATTAACGCTCAAGGTGGAACGGATTTAATAGATCGAGTGTTAGTGTAATTTGACACTTTGTTTACACTTGCTTTATGCAAACAAAGTTTGATGTTCTGAACTCGATGGTTATAAGATCTTATTGAAACTCCAGTATTTCACCCGCACGGTACGACACTTTGTTGATGATTGTCCTTGTATGTTGTTGATACTCCCCATCAGCCGTTAAATTTTGTTCGTCTATCGTACTTTTCTAGCCAGAGGTTTTCCCTGATGTTTTTCCCTACTGTCTAAGTCATCAGGTTTGCAGCTCGGGGAGGACAGATAATTCGGAATTTCCCAAAGGAAGGAGAGGTGTTATCCGAGCCATAAAGGGACGGTCACTCAAAATGCCGAATAGATTCATTTAAATAATTATGAGAAACAAGTAAGTTTTGTAACCACAAGTTTTCAAATGTTATAGTTTGAATCTGTTCTTATAATTTTAAAAAGACCTTACAGCCAGGATCTCTAAAAAATTCGATGAAAATTCTCATGAAACATCAATTGAAACAATTAAACGCAACAGAGAATGGGTATAATCATATAATTCCTCCCCATTTCAAAATTCATTCATATACATCGATGTTTGTTTTCATATTTGTTTTATGTGTGAAGAATACGTATTTACTGGCATCAAAATATTTTCTGTTTCAATTCCTGGTCATTTTAGATCGAAACTTCCAAATATCGTTGATTAAAAATTTTTTAATTTTTAAAATGAAAGGCACTAATTATAGGACAAAAAGTTGTTTCAATTATTTGAACATTCTGCTTCATTCCTACAATAACATATTTTATTTTAAATTAAAACAAGAATCAATACTATTGTGTATAAGTTTAATGGAGTGACACAGGTGATTTGTAGCTAACACTGTAGCTAACATAGTTTCTGCAATATACCCTTTAATCGAGTAGAAACAAGGGGATTTTAGAAATTTCTATTAACCGACAGTATTGTCAACAAGTTTTAACAATGACTGAAGGTTGCAAAATTAAATATAAAATGATTTATTAATAGCATATGCAGTGTTAAATTTGTAAATAAGCAGTTTATCTTTTAAGAATAACAAAGACACCAGAAAATAAAAATAAAGAATATTCTAATTATATTGCAAACTAACGAATAATGTAAAGAATTTATTTTTGTTATCTATATCACAGATTTTAGGTAAAATATTAATTTACTTATTACTAGGAGATTGAATTTGAAATATAATTATAATTTATAAGGGACACCTTTAAACTAGCAGATATTTGGTAGCAGTTCTCTAGCCTTTGTACAATATAACACAGTTCAGTTTAATTGAGTTTAATCCCTTTGACCAGCTAGTTTCCAATTTCATTTATGGCATAATCTCCTGACAATTTCATACCCTTCAAAAGAAACACGATTTTCTATTATTGTTTTACAATCGCGGAATATGATCAGTGTTTCAATTAAGCTCCACTGTTTTAATTTCCCGTCTACGCACGATGTGGGTACACCGTTTTTTTGTTGTTTTCAGATACAAGTGACGAGAAATTATGAAATGATATTTTAAATTTAAACTGATTTCATTCATTGATTTATTGTAGCGACAATGGTAACTTGTTCAAATAAAGATTTTATAAATAAAATATTTAAGGTCTAAAATAATAAATTAACACATGTGAAAACGTTAAAGCTGTTACCCTTATTCATGGTCTTGTTGGAACGTGTTTAACGAGCGTAACGTAGGCGTGAAAACGAAAACGTTGAGACTCCTGTGGCGTAAAAAGACTGAATTCCTCATAAAAATACAAGAAACGAGAGGAAACGTGCACATAGTTTATTCTCGACCTTGGATACATAAAACCAAAAAAAAAAAAAAAAAAAAAAAAAAAGAAAAAGGAACAAGAATTTTTTTTTTTGGTTATTTAACGAAACTCATTGTATCATTTTTATTACTCTATATAAAACGTAGAATCATATACTGACGAATGTTATTTCGAATTTCTAACTTCAGAACGATAATTACATATTTGAAATTACCAATAAGTGGTAATAGCATTAAAAATATGGAATATTCAACGAGATGAAATATAAGTAAGGTATTTAAAAGAAAAAAGATTGAAACGTTCGATGTAAAACGATGAAATTAAATGATTGGACTTGAAAACTTGATTCGGTTTAATAATTCGATGAAAAAAGTATTCATCCTATGAAAAAAGAATTCATGTTCCTGTCGATATATCAACGACGTGCGCCGTTACTTCCGACTGCTCTGCAATTCAAATGCAATACTCGAATATACATGGCGAAAGAAATGAAAATTGAGCAATTTAAGGGAACGAATTACTCTCGCGTCCACGTAACTTCAAAATGTTTCACGTGTCCGTGTTTGCGAAACGAAATTCGTCGTTGTCCAACTAACACGCTTGCAGATGCTACGTTCACTTTGTTGCATATAGGGCTTAAATATGTGAACAAATAGAACGGAGCAACTATCATTAGCGTAATTTTAACGTGTTAAAGTGAATTAATGCATAAGCTCGTCATCTACGTTCGACCATGATTATGGCAGTGATTATTGTTATATACGAATTTTCGTGCAATATATGCGAAAATTCGTGGTTGTCCAACTAACACGCTTGCAGATGCTACGTTCACTTTGTTGCATATAGGGCTTAAATATATGAACAAATAGAACGGCGCAACTGTCATTAGCGTAATTTTAACGCGTTAAAATAAATTAATACATAATTTCGTCATTTACGTTTAGTCTACGTTTTTTCATCTACGTCATCTACGGCACCTACGCGAATCTTATTGATTACGAACATTGATCGATTACATTAATTGATGAACTTTGGCAGTGTTCGTTGCTATAAATGAAACTTAATAGTTGTTGAAACCGCTCGAAAGTCGTGTTCCTAAATCCTTCCCTCGTCTCGTATCATGTTCATAAATCATTCCCTCGTCTCGTATCGTGTTCATCAAATGGAAAAGGAAATTGTGTTTTAATGAAATTGCTTGCTACTATCAATCTTACTGTGTCACTCGCATAGGAGAAGAAAGTGAGGAAGGAGAAAAAAATTAAGGTAAGGTCATCAATGAGCAAAATGTTTAATGTAATTAAAACTGTAATTAAAATTGAGTCCGCTGCAAACCTCATGACATTTAAAATTCCATACGTATATTGTTATACGTAACATTACGTTAGATTAGACGTTTGCTGTGTGATTTGTATAAGTGTTTTGTATAAGAGAGAAAATAAAAGGTGTGATAACCAATCCGAGTGGATCAGCTTGATTATCAACCCCAACCTATAGAAAATAACAGGTACCCCGCTGTGGGTAGCCACCAACATGCTAATTTAACTTTTTTTTTCTTTTTATTTATTTATTGAAATTCACAATTTGTCCAATTTGGACATTTAATAATAATAATTTAATAATAATAAATATTATTAATAATTTTATCAATTTTTTATATTTCCATCCTTCATACAAGTGACAATGAATCATAAAAGTTTCATAGAAATCACAAAGATTAGGGGATAAGTATACCACTATCTAATATATTTTTATATATGTATATGTATGTATATTCCCAAATTACATGATAGAATATGAATAATATTGAACAAAATATAATCAACTACAGTACCATGGAAATACAACAGATTACAATTTTCTACCTGTCACCGATTCATCGTCATCTCCTTTCATTCTTTTGACATATGTAAAAACAAATTAACCCGTCTGATATAATCATACCTCGCTCTTTGAATACAAAAATCTATTCAAATGAAATAAAGGGGAAGAAAATAAGAATAAATATAATTACTCAGGTATAATCTTCTCGAGGTATAATTATTCAGTTACAAATGATTCTTTGTTAACAGACTACATTGTACACTACTTCTACACTACTTTTACTTTTTACACTACACTACTTTTCCCGATGGCTGAAGCTAATCGTCGACGTTTATAAGGTACGAATTTCGTCAACGGCGCCATCGGAATCTTTATTTTTAATTAAAAAAAGAAATTAAAATACTACAATTACCATCACTAAGGTCAGCGTCCACAATACACTATGTTTTTCAAGTTTATGTGAACCATCGACAATAACCACATCAGATCCGGACCAATGCTCAGTGCCAACCTTATCCAGGCATTGGAACTGGCAACATCGGCGTCCAACGCGGAATCTCTTGCAGCTCTGTAATAAAAAGAAATCGATTAATTGTACGGATCAATCGTCACTAGACTACTCGAAAATCCAGGTCATTCAAAGAATGAAAGAAGAAAGAATTGCTCCAATTCCACCATTGCTTTTGCAAAACTAGTATTTGAGAACCATTGGTCAAATATATTATAACACTAAACGTACATTTCGGGAAGAATAATTTGTGCTATGAAACAGAATACGATAAAGTTCAAAGGTTACATCGATTTTCAAAATTTTTATTCAAATATTTATATTTATAGTACGCCATTAGCAAAGAAGACATGTTTGCGTGCGTTATCGATTTTACGCTTTTGCCACGCAAACATGGAAATTGCGATTCAAAATTGAATTTGCACTGGAAACGGTTGACGTTACGACATCAATAACATATTTCAAAAACACTGACGATATCATACGGAATCAGAGAGATTCTATGAGAAGTTAAACGCATAATCATCCTATTGTAAATAACAGGAACAGAAAGTACACAAGGAATAATACAGAATCATCCTATCATCCTATCCTATTATACAGGATTGCTTTGATTCGAGCTCAAACATAGGGAAATCTGAAAGAATTTTTCGCAGAATTTCCTTCCCCTTTGAATTGGGTTTTATACAGAACGACTTTAACCTTTTCAAGGAAATACCTATAGAGTGTGACGATCTATGATTTTAAATAGAGAGGTATATCTGAAAAGAGGTGGATGTAAAACGTAGCATATAAAACGTAGATCAAATCTTTATTCAAGGATTTTTTCTCTTCGCAGAGAATCAGGTTTTCAAGAACGATCGAATATGTATGCACTTGATTTACACGTGAAGTTGTCATTAAAAATATTGTTGCGTTTAAAAAGATAAATATTGATTTAAATTTAATGAAATTGTTAGTCCAATTGTTTAAAGCTTAAAGATATGTAGGTGTCACATTTATATAATGAAAACCTGGGAGCGGCATTAATTAACAAACCTAGTCACGCGCACACGTACTTTAAAACCATGCTTGAAAATCGATATACCCTGAAACAATGCATCGTTCTGCGCTTCCAATTTATTTTCGCACGAAGAATCAGTCCATTCATCGTTGCCGTCACCATCGCTACTGTAATCTATATTACTCGAATAAATTCTATATCTTGATTGGAAAATCGCATATTTTAACGAACTTTCTGTGTGTGTGTGTTTTTTTTTTATGATTTTAATTGGCAATTTCCGAAATTGAACTATAGCTTGAGAATAAACCGATAATATTTGAGGGTATATATACATACATCATGTTTTTGATGGGTTTTGTAGTAAAATAATTGTAGAAAAAGCAAACTTTTTAAGAAAAAATTACCATATTCGAGTAATAAATTATAGAAAATTACCAATGTAAATTAAAACTTAAAAAGAAGAATCTATTACACGTAATAAAGAGAAGGACTTGTTCTCGAACGGCAATTCAACAAATACAGTCGTTGCAGAAACATAGTTTTACAAGGGAGAAGAATCTCTCTAGGAACTCGACGATGTCACGTCAAGCGAAAATTCAATAAAGTGATTACTAACCGTATTACCAGCGGCAATCGTGTTACGGCAATTCGTAAATAAGTTAGTCGTTTATTTGGAGAAACGTCGCTGGCAATATCGTCACATTTTAATTACGTCAGCGCTATCAACTGGTCTTGGAAGAAAGTTTTCCATTATGTACTTTTGCCCACGGCGTCGTTCCAACAAATGAATCCGAGTTTTGAATCGCTTTCTCTTATATCACGAATTTGTAACGGTGTTTCTTCAAACTTTAAACGATTGTAATGAATGCCTTTGCGTACAAAGACTGATACCTGGTTCGACTAGAAGCTTCAGCTAATTAGTGCCCCAGTTAATTTGGATGTTCACTACCACGCCACCTAAGAAGTGGCTTCGTGTCCGAGCGGATTTCCCCCAGGCAAAAAAAAAAGAAAAAGAAAAAGGAAAAAAAGAAAAAGAGAAAGAAGAAGAAAAAGAAAAAGAAAAAAAATAGTTAATTTGGATGTTATAAAATATTATATAACCAAGAACTTATCTTTTACTTGGTAGTCGCATAAGAGAAGACCGAGCCATTGAATCGCTCAAATAGATTAGCTGATTCGCTTAACGTATTTTTACTTCCGATGACGTAAACAAGAGCAGAAAGTACACAAGTAATAATACAGAAATGTCAAATGTACAGAGGCATAGATTTCGTTAAATCATTAGCACGTAACATTTCCTTATAATTCTATTTGTGTATAGCAAAATAGCTTGTGTGCTTTCATGAATTATAATTGATATTTAGAAGCTTTCATGTAGGTAGATATATAACTCGTGTTAATTAGTAATTTAACAATACATCATGACAACATATCATTTTCGTTTCTTCGTTTATCTCGTTATGCGCGTAAACGAATGTGTAAATAAAGACATTTAATCAACGATAACATGTAGTGGCAAGCATGATAATTATCGACAAAGGAGAATATTGGTGAAATGATTGTGGTGATTTCACTCGGTGTATCGGTAAATAAACTTTGATAGACATTGCCGGTGAATTCGCTGCCGGTGAAATCGTGTCGATGAAATAATTGTCAGTGATTTAAAGATAACCCAATTTATTGATCTCCCCTTCATAGAGTTGTACGTCTCTCTATAAAACATTTAGCTTAGTCACACTAAACTGGACTGGACTGCAAGTAAGAAGATTGAAATGCAAAATTCACGTGTGAGATGGAAAGTTCGATAAGGCGATTATGTATATTAACCCGAAAGAAAGCTCATGGCTTTGCAACGCGTTACACGCAACACGGAATTTCCCTCGCTGAAATAATCCTATTACAACGATACGATTTTCCTTAACAGATCTCGCAATGTAATTCTCCCTCTGCAACTTTTTATTAGGTTTGAAACACGAGAGTTTCGAAGCTCTGCAAAGTCTCGCGAATCTAGAAGTCGAGTTTCAACGTATTTTCGCTTCTTATTTTATAGCTGTTAATAGTTATTATCTCAATCTGCACGTACATCAAACGTGTACTTATGTAAATCCAAAGGAAACGGAAACAACCGAGAATAATTGAGGATAATTCGAATACGTACCGATTAGTAAAGTGTTTGGCAAAGAAAAAAAAAAAGGAAAATTGTATCGGAGAAATAGGGGAAAAACGGTGGCGTACATCAAGCAATCTTTATGGCTGTAATACATTTGTTATTCATTTATGTTCATTTTCCATCGCGTAACAGACGTTGAAATAACTGGCAGAACGAGCATATAAATCTTGTATCGCTCGACCTGACTTCTCCCGATGGAAAAATATTCACCAGCCAGGGATCGTGCATCGCTAATTACTCCGTTCTACTTTTCAACCGCGTTTCCATCCATACAGAAAAGCAAGAAGGCAAACCCTATCGCACAGTCGTGAAGAGATGCAAAAGCAAGAAACCAACCAACGACATGCCGATCGACATGGTGGAAGCAGTCCTACAGAGGGGCTATTCACCATGGGACACGGACCCTCCCATTACGAGGGCCGCGAAAAGGCAGAGACCGAAGAAGAAGAAGACATCAGCTTCAGCGTCGTCATCGGCGAAGGCGATGTCGTCGATGCCGCCGGAAGAATGAACACCAAGAAGGCTGCAGGAGTCGATGGAAGACTCCTGGACTGCTGGAAGCAGGAGCTGGTAGCAAGCTGGAACCAGACTGCTGGAAGACGGCCAGAGTAATACTGCTAAGGAAGCCGGGAAAGGATCCCAGTCTCCCTAACGCGTACCGGCCGATAAGCATACTCCCAGCCATGAGCAAGGTCTGGGAAAAATGCTTTAAGAAGATCATCGAGAGATGCATCGGAACGGACCCGTTCCATCGGAGGCAGTATGGGTTCAGAAAGAAGAATTAGCTTAGCGAATACCGATAAGAACAGGAAGAAGCTGAAACGGGCACAACGAACGGCCCTCTGCATAACAACGACGGCATACGGTACCGTCTCCCACGCGGCACTTTGCGTGTTCATCGGGATTCTCCCGATTTACATAAAGATAAAGGCGCTCGGAGAGACTTACAAGAGGAACAAGATCCATAAGCCCAGGATCGGTGCGGATGACGGTAGCGAGCTGAAGGAGGAAATGGAGGCGATTCGCAGGAAGGCCCAGGAGGAGTGGCAGAAGGAGTGGAAAAACCACAAAAAGGAGAATGTCACAAGGAAATTAATACCGAGTGCGCTGCTATTTACCAAAAAGAAGATGGACATCGATCATTACACCATGCAGCTGTTAACCGGGCATGGGAGCTTCGGTGTCTATAGGAAGAGGATTGGCACGAACAGCGACAGCAATTGTCTCGACTGTGGAGACCCTAACGACGATGCAGAGCACGCCCTCTTCGCGTGCCCGAAGTGGACGGACAGAAGGATCGAGCTGGAGAACGCTCTTGGCGAGAAGATAGACGTGGACAACCTGATCGCCACGGTGACCGCCAAGAACGAGAGCTGGGATAAATTCAGGCAATTCTGCAAGACCGTCATGTCTCACAGGAGGGTAACAGCGGAGGCCTGGGAGGAAGCAAGGAGGAGAACAAGAGCAACAACAACTACGCGGAGCAGTGAAGGCAAGAATACAAAACAACGAAAAACCGCAGAAGGAGATCAGCCCAGTATTCTGAACTAGCTGAGAAGATGACGAGAGCAATACAGAATATACAGAATAACTGCCCGAAGAAGAAGATACAACGGGGCATGAAAGGACAACCTTGATGACTGCCGACAGGTTTTACCGGGGTTGTCTGTCCTCAAAGCAAAGGAAAAAGGAGGAGGGGTTTTTAGTGGGTATGGCAACAACATCCGCCCGAGTCCCACATAACCCAGTGATCCGCATCACTGGGTATGCGTAACAGCATTTGCCCCTCCTCACGCAAAAGAAAAAAAAAAAACAAAAAAGAAAAAAATAATAAACTATACACTCTATCAATTTTAAGTTGATAATTTCGTTATTATATAATTTTTCTTAGTCTAAACTGAATCCAGGAAGAAGAACTTTCATCCAATTACATACTTCATTAATTCATGAATTATATTCGTTACCGTACGTACAAAAAGAAAGTTGACTGATATAAAAATTCAAAGGATAGAACTTCTAAGCTCGCGATTGGAAACAGATTCAGTTCAATGGTTTAATTTGCCATTTAATTGAATTCTCTGGCAATTTCAGCGAACTGTGGGCTTTAAAAGTGTCCCGCATTCAAACGCAAGACTTCTCCTCCACCTTTCCCTTTCTTTCAATTCCAACCTCAAGTAATTGACCTATTAATTCGACGATATATTTACATGCTTGCAAGGGATTCAAACAACTTCGTTGCGTTAAATTCGCAATTATAACCAACACGAATGTCTCAATCAATGTGCAGCTCGAAACAAATAAAAGACAATTAACTTTTCAATATAACGATTGATATGTTTGATGAAGAGAAATGTATGAATTTTTAAAAACGTCTCCTAGTACATTTAGCATTTTTATAATAAAAACTTAGAACACACACGCACACATATACTATTCCATGAAATGATTTACACAGCTATGAGTCTAATCCTATCATATTATAAAGGGATGAACGAACTTTTCCTAATAAATATAACTTTATACAAAATCTTGTTTAAAAAAATTAGTTTTTTATTCTCATTAAATTAATTTAATATCAGAATATATAATTTTAGTCGTTATCAAAATTTTATGTCAAATGCGTTCATAGATACATATATAAATAAATGTCTAATCCTATGTATTTATTTCAACTGAAATCTTAACTTAAATATTTATTAACAATATTCTGACGAATATGCAATGAAAGATAAAAACAACTTTATTTTTCTTATAGAATGTCTCATGCTTCTTACTCATTTTATGTTTCTCGTTGTCAGTGCGTAACTACTTATCAGCCGCATGAATGCTAAGTTTTACTACTGAGAAACGAAGAGACATATAGATGCAAATATACGCTACCTCGCGTGAAAAAACATCAGATACATTAATCAGAAGGAATATCCGATACATATAAAATTCATGGCGTAGTTATTTATACATACGGAATATTTCTTTCTGTATGAAATATTCTTTCTTCTGAATTCTTATTATAAATGTATGTCCATTTCCTACCTTAAAATGTCTCTCCTTTGAAAAACTCCATTTAAATATAACGATTAACAAAATATTACCAATAAAAATATTAAAACGAGATGCTGAAAGAACCTTTTAATGAAGTACAAATGATTATTTCAACTTTTATTCTGTTAAATTTGAATTGAATCGTTTATAAACCGAACAGGTGTATAAAATTTTATTGCGTAAAAATTGTGAAGCTGAAAATTAGGAACGAATAACGAATGAGTAACCTAGTTTCATTAAAAGGTACGTGTACGCCGATCCGCGTAACAACTTCGACACTCCAATTATTATAAAGCATGTATCCTTCAGAGATTTTTTGCGCGAACGCAAGATACCTTTTACACGTGCAACTGAATAAGTGGAACGTGATTTTCAATATTTCTTCTTGTAGAACTTGTAACAACGTAACTGTTTCACGAATATTTTCCCTGACACTTTTACAACGATGCGTAGAAATCTCCTTTTCTAATTAATAATTTCAGCGTTTCTCTGAACAGTTTCGTTGCGATTAAAAAATATACAAAGCTTACGACGTGCTTGTTTAAAAATATTTATATGGAACAAGATTTCGAATTTGTCACATCAATCGCGATCTCAGCAGGTGTAAATTAATTCGTTCTAATGAACGATTAAATTAAACGGCTCGTGACAAAAATTATCCCTGTCCATGTTTGTCTTTCTAAAACTAATTCAAGGCGAGTTAAATGAATCGCTGTGTACCCTATTCGCGCAGCATGTGTTTTAACGACCAGCATGCAAGCGTTAACGGTGTACTTTAGTTTCTCATGGTTGTGTTAAGCTGGTTGCTCTTAGAATGAGCATATACTTACCAAAGGAGGTGAACAGAAGATAGCCTGGCACCATTTTGGCTCCGAATGGTAACAGAAGCATTGAGTGCAAATCGAAGGTCCCGGCACATACATCATTCCATACGAGACAACTTTTCCTTCGAAATCAGTACAGTTTCCTCTTAAAGACACTGAAAACAATTAGCAGCGTCAATATCTTTGCCACTCGACAATCGTACGCGCAGTTACGCTAACCGTTTTAACGCCACGCAACGTGATCGCTCTATTCGCGTACCGTGGTAAATTGTGCCACGATGTATGGTCACGATCATTAATTCGCAACGCGCTCAAGCGTGCTCGTCGCGAGTCATGTCAGAGTTTCCTCTCGTAATTACTTGTTTTTCAAATGATCATAAACCAAATAAAAAAAAAAACACCAATATAAAAAATTACCTCTTGAATCGGAAAACCAAATCCTGCATTATAGAATGTTATCACGCAAACGAAACGCAGAGCATAAATATTTCGCAAACTTTTGAGTGTTTGTTGTAACGCTTCCAGTATAACCGATGAAATGAAGCGCGAGCACGTCGAATGGTATATTTCGATGAAAAAAACAGGATGAAAAAGGGCAGCGCGATCGCGTCGATCGGTACTCCTCGCAAATAAATAAACGAAGCGCTAGCGCGCTGCATAGCACAAACCGATACGGAGTCTTGAAACATCCGACACTAAAACGGTTAATAACATTACTCAAACGACCGTACCAGGAAATTTTTGTTCAACGGATCCGCATTGCGGCTATCACGATGCTTCTTCGTTGCATCGATGCTTCATCGATGAGATTAAAGCACCGTTGAAATAGGTTATTCGATTTCTTACATGGGGAAAAAGTTTTTATATCGTGTTTGCTGTTTTACTTCGCAAGTGTGCTTTACAGTATACGTTAGAACTCCAAGTCGAGCTATCCGAGTTAAAGTCTCTTGAAACTTAAAACGGCACTTAAAGGATATAGGTATAATAGAAGGTTCGTTTAAAATTCAAAAGTGTATATACGTACATATACATTTGAATAAAAATAGCGGATAATCTCAAGTAAAAAAGTAGGTTGGTGTTAGTAAAATGGTTTCAAAATACTTGTCAAAAGTCAAACGACTTGACTAATTAAGAATGGATGTAAGAGATTGAAAGCAAAGGGCATCTAAGAGTATCAATTAAGTAACAAACTCACGGTGACAAAGAGGTTTTCACTCGCTCGAATTCAAATAAATCGGTTAATTTGAACGAAACTTTAGGTGCACGAGAAGCGACACGCGTCCTCAAGGACTACGAAGGTTCTACTCGAACGAATGAAAACTTTTCTCTGGCCCGGTGTGTATACACAAGACGTGCGAATTTAAAGTGCAGATTGTATTAATTGAAATAATTGGTTGGTTTGATCAAATTAATCGTTTTAAGCTGAAATGACGAAGGTCATCCAAGTAATTGATGTCCACTGTAATTATTTGTTAATCGAGCGTGGAATCGGAACGATTCGACCTCGTTCCAACGCGAATCGTTACTAAGGCAGAGACGGCAATTAATAATTGTCGCGTCATTTGTTCGATCGTGTTCACAAATTCAAATACGGCTGAGTGGCGGAAACCATTTATAACACGTCCCGTACCGCGTAGGTCGTATACATATCTCAGGATGAATTTTTCGTACTTCGCCGCATATATTCTCCATGTTAGACATACCATAAAATATTTCGTGCAATCGCGTATTCCTGTCTAATGTCAGGAATTCTCTTTCCATAGGTCTGCGTTTTCCATATTATCTATTTTGCTTATCAGTAAACATTCTTACAATTTGTGATTAATACTGTACGTACAAGAACGTTAAGTTTTTGACGTTGTAATATTTCACATGAAATAATAATGGCTGTATATCGACTAACTTATTAATTAATTAAATTCGTGTATATCAAGTTTCCTATCATTTAATACTTTCGTGTAACTACAGAGATTTGATACTATCAAATGAAATATAAAACTTGGTAAAAAAACGCGCTTCGTTAGGAAATGAGGGTAATGATGCAAATATTTTTTGTAGCCATTATATAGAATTTCGATGGTATAATTAATCAGTATCAACTTACCAGCCCCTGACGGGAAGACAAAAATAACCTGCAAGCAGATGAGATTTGCAAGTATTTTCGAGTACAGGTCCTTCATGGTTGTAAAAGATCAGGGGATGTTGTCGCTCTAGAATAGGAGAAAATCAGCTGTTTCAATAACTGCTGTGTTGGCACTGGAGTGCGTAGACCAGAAATATCTGCGACAAAAATCAGAATACATTTGTTTTCACATGATTCGATCAATTTTGTGTAGAACTAAGCTGATTGAACCTAACACGGGATAATTGTCCAACTTACGACCTTAACAAGCCCGCTTGATTCTCTATAAGTGCTTGAAATTGATGCTTGTATTCTTTCCAGATTAACAAGCTTTGCCTCCGCCCCTCCCTCCCTCTCTATTTCCTAAGATCGAGTTAGACTGCCACAACATATTATCTTTCTTCTTTTCTTTTCTTTTCTTTCGATCTTTTAAAGCCTTAAATCGCTGGTTATTATAGTGTATACATTCAATTACCCTGTAAGTCGTAAGTACATGTTTTACGTTATTTTTCATTTTCCAGCTAAATTCCACAAAAACAAGAAATATACTTCCAACGTGTTTTCACATGTCTCTAGCAAAGATCTCAAAAACAAGTTGCGGCCCAATTTAAAACGACAAATAGCACCGTGTGTCTCGTTGTGGCAACGCACGCTTCGTCAGCTTTTTAAAAGCGCTCTCTGTCTGCTTTTTTCTCTCTTCACCGCCTATTCGTTTTTTCTTAACGAGTGAAACCGTTTTTACGAGGACGGGAGCACAGAAATGACGTACTGGCAATTCTGTTTCGTGATGACACAAGCAGCCCGGTTTCAGTGAATTAATCCTGGCCCCAAGCTTCCAATTATCTCTCCCTTCCTTTCCTTTATTTTTCCCTTCTATATCGAGTTTCAGGTTTTCTAAATTTCCATTACAATCAACTATGGCTTTTCTCTATTTTACATGTTAGCCGATGATTCCTGGCAAAAGCATCGGCTGTAAAAATATTTGGAGTTGCAACAGCAACAAGTGTGTTTTCTCAAACAGAAAATATTGGAAGCGTACTCGTTGGCAAAACAGTTCACGGATAGTTCGTCCTCTGCTCGTTATTTGTTTCAATACCGTTAGCAAATAAATTCATGAAACATAGTGTATCGCATAAATTGAAAATAAAAGCTTTGCGTATACTTGGTAGTTGAACTTTGACTATTATACGTATGTTATATATGTAGTATCGTGGACAGAAGGCCTAAGATATCTGCCGAACCATAAACAATGCCGCGAGAGCCGCGGCATCGTCGGGTACATCAATGTGTCGTCGGTTCTTTTTAAGTGGATAGTTTCGTGGAAAGGGCCTGCGTGACTCTGGCCACGGGCGTTTCGGGACACGTGTCCGATAGGACGGGAAAAGACAAAGAGACGCTAAAGGCAGTGTTAGTTGAGCAGCCGGAGAAGACGGATGCAAAAGGTGTGCAGAGTGTGACTTGAGAAGCGAGAGCGAGCGAGTGTAGAAGCCGAAGAGTGTGAATCGGGAAGTCGGAAGCCGTCTATGAGAATAAGACGTACGACAGCATTGTAATCATTTCGTTGCTTCGAATATTATTTATTAAATCAAAACATCATTACTTGTCCTTTCCTCTAAGACCCATTAAGATACTACATATATATATAGAAGATTGCTTAGAATTTGGAGCTTAATAACATATGTCAAAATCATTGACATTAAAGAAGGTGAACCTTACTTACCAAATTTCCTTCCGTCAAATGATACATAAAAATTGAAAAAAATAATATACATAGTTTTGACTTTCTTCCGCATTATAATTTGAATCACTCGATTTATTCGACTAAAGATAATCAAGCAATAACCTCACTTTACACGTATTCTCATCACGTGAAATAGATCACATCAGGGATTTTCAAAAGTCGATGGAATATTAATAGCGATTAATTATTTATGGATGTATTCTGCACGGTTAAAGCAATCGCCTAGTGAATTATCGAGTTCCAGGAATATGAACGGTAAACAGGATTGCAGCTATAAATGACTCTCTAACGTGTATATTAGAGATGAATTTGATCATTTATCCTCATAATATGAAATACTCTTTCAAGTGGAAATCATAATTAACAATTTCTGGCAGCGAAAAGTAAATAAATCGATACGTTTAAATCAATATTAGAATTTCTTAATATTTTTATCAAATATTTTTATCAAATATTTTAACATCGTAGAAGTGTCGTTGTAGAGAAACATTAGGTTGTTCCAAAAGTTTCTTTCGTTTTATAAAGAAATGATAGATGTACGATATTTTTTCTGTATCTATCATTTCTTTATAAAACGAAAGAAAATTTTGCGACAATCTAATAGAAATTTAGCTTTAACACAATATAAAAATGGATTGTTATGCCCCTAGGAGATAAGAACAATATGATTAATATTAATAATGAATACGTTAACGTAACGTAAAGCAGCTTTTGCAGAAGGCTATTAAGGCTATTGCTGAAAATGTTTACTAAAGAATGATAACATGAATTTTCTTAAGTACCCCATTTGATACTTAATCTACTTTGTAAATACTGTACGTCCTAACTTTGAAAGAATGCAATTTTAGCCAGAATGTTTCAAATTACCTAGCCGTATTGTTTCCATGTAATATAATTTATATTTACATTATCTCGCGTAATTCTTTCCACTTTATTGACTTCTAAACGTTAATGTAATATAATTTTTATAATATAATTTTAATCGAAGTTATTTAAAATTTGTAGTATCTCATCCCTACTAGAATAATATTAACAAATGTGCAGAGCTCAAGTCGAATAACACCGGCTCAGATAAATGATCATCAAACTTACTTTTGTTATCGTCGATGTCAGTGATTTTAAACCAGCCAACGTCCATGGCAATCAATATTATTTAGCCGGTCTTAACGCAATGTAAAAAGCAAAAAAAAAAAAAAAAGAAAAAAAGAGGAAGGAAGGAACAGGGAAGCAAAGAGATAAAACGAATTTTTCATTTTCTCGAAACTAGATCGAGTTTCAAGCTGCTCGTAAAAGAGTCTGTAGCCAATCCGACTAAATTCGACGAACCGCGCTTCAAAATTCCCAGAGAACTGTGATAACCATCGAAATCTGTACAATTTGTCGATTCATCGCTTGATTAAAAAATGGAACAAAATGAGGCTGATCAGCCGGCCTTTGAACTTCTAATGATCCCTATCGTTATACCCTAGGTTGAATGCTACGATATAAGCCGAGACAGCTATAAGTAGGGTTCAAGTGATTGCCGCCATCTATTATTCACGCGTTACACATTCGCCAGACGGACGCGTCTAACGGTTGACATTGTTTTCTACCCTCAGTTCCAACGCAATTACGTTGCTACGTGCAATCAAGTCTCGAGTGAAGCTAATGATAAGTTGTTGTTCGATCCTACACAATTACTAAAATTATTCAAATTAAACTAATTTAGTCTAAAAAAACAAGTAATTTCGTTATATATTTCCTTTCATAATAAGCCATGGTTGGAATATAGTAGCTGACGAAAATATTCGTATATTTGTAGAAACATTTTAGGGCTGTATTATGCATAACGGCACTATAGAATTAATACTGTAACAGAATTCTACTATCATGGTTATGCTGGTAATATTCGAAACAAATCTGAAAATCTATGTAGATGTTGTAAGATATTCAGTACGAGTACTGTGCATTACTGGTATGTACATAATCACGACGAGATAAGGAAGGTACTGTTCTCTATTGCTCGTCGCTACCCGTTGCTAGTAGCAACGTACTATGCATATATATCTCGTAAAGATTTTAAATGTAGCCAACGAGACCATTTTTAATATTTGACTATCGTGACCCATTACAGTTTCATCACTTTCAATTAATTGAACACGACCCGCACCTTAAGACTAAAATACACAATATAAGTATGGCACAGAAAATCTTTTAAAATTTACGGACGACTATTTATGGTATTTAAAGGCAGCAAAGATAATAATTAGCTGCAGATTTGCCTCGAATCGTAGCATACAATATGGAATCTGATTATTAAAAATTACTGTGGAAATACAGTGGATTTCCATAAGATATTCGTGCTTGTGGGATTTTGGAAATAAATTCTTAACCCAAATGGACGACCTCGATACTCGAGAAATTTTGTGAAGCTGACGTCAATGGCGATATGTACTGTTGTTGTGCTATCATTTCATAGTAAGCTGTATTGATTGCACTTCTATTCACGGAATTGATTTATTCCACACAAAAGTTGACAACAATAATCGAAAAAAGAAAAATATATTACCACCTTTCACATCAGCATACACAAGCACATAGGATTTCACACGAATATACACACTTGTAAATTCGACGAAACGATCAAATTTAATTATTTTTCGATTTTTCGGGCATCAAGTACTACATCAAACGTTACACATCAAACGTTAAAATACGGCGAGCATACAAAATGTACAAACCACTCTAAATTAATTAACTTTGAACGTTATTGATTAATTTAAAAAAACCACTGTTGCGTTGAGTTTTACATTTTAAAAAGTTGTTATCCGTTTTTGCTTTGTTTAAAACTAAAAACAGGACTCATTGTAAGTTCATTGTAAGTCGTAAATATCCCTTTTATTTATTTAAACAAACAGATATTTAAACAAACAATTTATAAATATGTAATTTATTTACGTATATTTGTAATATCTGTTTTATAAATTTGTACAACCATTTATCCATTTATCTATTTTATTTGCATATAATTTTTATAGACTTTTTTTTTTCTTTTTTAAGAACGAAAAATTGTGAATTGTTATTTTAAGACATGTCAGGCTGAAGCGATACGCGATATATATTTCTATTCGGATTTCACCGTCGTCGTAACCGATGCTATTGGAAACGTTTCACAATAGACGTCTTAGAAGCGCTTGCAATGTCCGTCATGTGTAAGGCTCTACCACTGAATCGCGGCTGCCATTTAGTGATTAAGGTCGATCACTTAGAGACGTTAATCCGCCATAATGGTGAGCAATACATCGAAGCCATTATTGAAAGCATAGTTACGCTTTAATTTCATCGATCTTATTCACAAATAAAAGTGTACAAATTATAGGATTTCCAAATATTTAGTTTAGTTAAAAGGAGATATGAAAATGACAGGTATATTCAAAGGATAAAACAGAACCGTACGATTGTAAAGTTTCAAATCATTATAACTATTTAAATTTGAAAAATCCTACTATATTTATACAATATATTTTTATTAAGAATGGAAGAAATTTCGAAAAATCCGCCAACACTTTTTACTGTCGTCTTGAAGCACACCATATGTTAAGCTTCTTCGTCGTTACAAATTTTATCGCGGATGTAACGAACGTTTCGAACATGTAGCACGCACGCGTCAACGCCTACATTTGGATTTTAAATATATGTTTTATGCATTAAATGTATTTGTACTTTCTTGCGCAATTTCTTTTAATTTGTTACGATATGGAGGGTTTAATTACGTTTAAGATATCTATCTGAATCCTTTAAATTCAAAGTTCTTTAAAAAATTACGTTACGTAAAATAATCGTTTTTCCACCTTATTGTATCATAAAATAGTTACTTAAATTCATATTACTTAAAGAATCTTCCTACAGAAAGAATAAAAATGAATAAAATCCTATATGTTAAATTTTACGTGGTTGATGGAATACATAGCGATGACGAGAACTAACTACAGACAACAAGAAACTATTAGCGAAGGCAACTGGTGACTATGAATGTCGTCTCTATAATATGTGGCGACTAAGGAGAACAACTACCAACTACGGATAACAAGTAACAACCAACTGTCTCGTTTCTAAGAGGCAACTAACTTGCAATTATCCTCCTTTGATGGTTTCTGTAGCGTGATATACGTCTTGAACGTAGTTAAAGAATATGGTCGCTGCTGAATGGCGATTTGACAGCAAGGCGATCCCGCCAGTTCAAAGCTTGACATTGCAAGCTACCGAAAACCATTAATCTTGTTATCGAATATCTAGCTTTCAGAAGAACCCTTGTGATATGATATGACGTCATGACATTTTTATGACGAAGATGAACAAACACCGACCTCTAACGAAACAAATTTTTATTAAGTGCCGTATGTGAGTTGCAGGCCGGCCAACCAAGGAAATTTATCGAATGTATAAAGTAAACTATATATACGAATATATTGGATATATCATAAAATGCCCGCGTTATATCGTCCAACAGCATAAAGAAAGCTAAATTTAAGGAATTGAAAAATTGAAATACCAATTATAAGAGAGTTAATTAAATTCAAACCTATCGATGGTCTCATAAATTTCCTGGAAATTGATATCTTTCGAGTTCTAAATTCTCCTTAGAAAGTATCATAGAGAAAATATGAAACTTGAAAAGTACATCACGCTGATGCCTCGATAAATCGTCGTGTCGATAAATCCATGTGTCCGAGCGATGAATTTTCCCCAAACAACAAAAAACTGAAGGGAAATCTTCCTTGAAGGACGTGACAAGGTAGGGGAAGCGGGAACAATGATCGCGCGATAAACTGATGGTGTACGTATAGAACGAGTGTTGCGAGAGAATTATCGAGAAACAAAAAAAGAAAAAATAATCGTTGGCCGGCGCGACTATACGCTGTCGACGGGCAAACAGCGACTGAGACTAACTGAAACGAACTCTGTCACAGTATGAGCACGGGCTGCGTTCGCGGGTCGATCGAACACGTTCTGCGCCTCTCCTCGGCACCGGCGTCAAATCCACCCCCGATGGCTGCAACGCACTGGTGCACTTGGTGGTCCTTCCTTTTTCGTGTGATATTATACCAGCATCTGTGATGCCATTTCAAAGACCGCAATCAAATCATTAAATGGCAGATTAAAGCGACGCGATAATATTACCCCAATATTCGTCCGTAAATGTTACCGTATAGATGTTTAATTAAGCATTATTATGCTTCGAATAATTTACTATCACATGAATCGTTCCACAAGAAAACATATGTTTCACTTTTCCCCGTAGTATGATTGTAATTTATAACAAATATTTATAATTTATAATTTAAAATATTTATAACTCACTGAAAGTATCTTCTTGTCACGATTATAGCCGTAAAATGTCAAATTAAAAGTACCAAATTAAAAACATATGGTATCCCGAAACCAAACGTACGACATGGCGAATCACGATGATACGATAAAAATTGATCTATGTCTTGATTTATTCAAACAGAACGAACTTACTCGAACTTTTCCAGAATAAACGATTTATTCGATAATATCCGTCACCAGCTTCTCTTCCTTCAACGGTAACAACTGACACCGAAAGCTCGAGAGACCCGAACGGTGAGACGTACCCAGAAGCAATGCAGTTACCTGGGCAAAGAGTCCCAAAGACCAAGGACGTAGGAAATTTCGAGAAACGGAAATGGAAACTGGAGTGGCGCGTCAATCAGCACTGACGGAAACTAATAAAAATGGAAAAAACCAAACTAATTCGTTTCACAAATTATTAAAACGATATTATTCAAAATTTCACTCGATTTTCTCACTGCACACGTCAATATTTGTCGAAATATCAATATTAAAAAGTTAATAAAAAAAATATCCTCTTTCCTCATACCTGTCTTTCTCCCGAGCGGCGAAGGAATACTAGAATGTTCGAGAACAACGGATACTTTTTGATTTTATCTCAATATCAATTTCAATCTTTTTAAACGAAATATAATCTGAACGATGAAACGTTTGATCAAATAATGTTCTTCGTTCGATGCTAAAGGAAATTGAGAAGAAACATCGAAAATTCGTTAATAAAACGAATTTCTTTGTTTCTGTGAGATAATAAACTTGATATACGTATTGGTTTTTAAAATCAATATAGCTAACCAATGGGCACACTTTTAACAAGGGCGATGGAACATACCAAAAATCTTTCAAGATGGTCTTGGCAACGGAAGAGTCGAAAATATGACAATTATAAATGAAAAATTCTAATATTTTACAGCTGGCAACGATAAAGAACTCCAGATATTCTCCTAATTAATTTACAACAAATTCGCGTATATGATCGATAGCTGACGTCATTGTGTCCCACAGCCCTTGTAAAACGATAAGAATTTCCTGGAAAAACTTGTAGCCACGAAATGAAAGAGATGATAAAACTTCTAACAAGAGTACTGAGACGAGCAACTTTGTACTTACCCCTTCGGAGTAGGGAACGTGATTAAACGTCCGCGAGTTCGAAACTTTTGTAAGTCACTGCACGGCCGCTGCTTATGGTGGAAATGTAATAGATATAAGTACAGAGCGCGTGAGCGAACTAAAAACGCGATATAGGGGTAAAGAGAGAGACCGTTCCGTTCTTCTCTAATGCCCGCGTACTTGTGCCGGAAATGTGTAACAACGGTAAACGAGCGCCGTCAGTGTCCACTAGTGTGCATGCCTGATTAAACAAGGACAGAAAATGCTTATATACAGCCTTCTCTTTCTATTTCCATGTCGCATCCGTCTTACTATACAGTAGACGGGATTCGACTATTCCATCATTATATTCGCACCCTGCTTATGTGTGCGAACAAATCGTTCGTCTCCTGTTTGATGCTCAGTTTTCAACGGAGTTGAAGGGAAACATTATAAGAGAAAGGAAGTGACGGATTGTCTCAAAGTAATAAACGAAAATTCTCGTAACTATCGAAAAACGATAGTCAATACAAGGATATCATTATCACATTTAAAACTATCACAATGAACGGTGATTTATCGCTGCAAGGTACCACAAATAAGATATCTCATAATTTGCGAAAAGAGGTAAGGAATATTCTAGATTTTAGACTTTGGAACTTCCATGACAGTCATGAGTGTGTTTTGTCATTGATTTGCCATATTGCGTTTTTCACAATTGTTGTTCATTTTTTGTGATATTTTACACTCGCACATAGTATCTATGATTTTTTCTTTCGATAATTCTTATAATTATTGTCAATAATTAATTATTTATAGCCATTTACGCTGTATTATATATCATTCAGATTTATCTTTGCACGTATCAAGATAGTAGATAACAAAATTATGTGTAACAAATTTATTAAACTCGCAATGTAACAGAAAATTGCATGAAAATCTTTATATTATTAATAATTATTGTTAATAATAAAAAAAATAAATGTCGCATTAGGAGGAGAGTCGTACTTCGGAACGTAATCGGAACATATTGTACCTTATATGTGATTATTTGGAACGCAATGGGTGAGTACATTGCAATTTAGATATCTTCTTAGTTGCAATTTTTTCGAATAATATCGGTGACCAATCGAAATAGAAATTAGTGCGGAAAGAGGGGAAGGAACCAAAATTTGAAAATCGACATCGGTAACTCAGTAGTTATAGAATAACTCAATCGATAACGTAGATTAACTAGTTATAAATGAAAATATATTTAAATTCAAACTTTAAAAATTAGAAATTAAAAAGCAGAAGGCAAAAAATTATCGCCGAGGATTTATATAATAATAAATAAACAGTACATTCTTTTTGTCTGTCTTACCTAGAAATAAAACAGTTAATTGATGATTATCGTATAGTGTGTACTCATAGCATAAAATTTGTTCAATGAATTAAAAATTATATTTTTTAGATATGTAGACATTAGCGATGTATTAATCCGGGAAGCTCGTCTACCTCGGAAATATCGAGTCTGCGACAACGTCGATTTGGAAATTATTCTTACAGAATATGAAAATTATTACAAGATGAAATTCCAAAAATATCCTATATTGTGCAAGAAAATAACTGAAAAGGAAATAAAGACGAGGGAAATGACAAATGCGAACAAAGTGTAAGAATTTAAATTATTTAACACTATTCAACGTTCTCAACGTATTCAACGTATCGATTACAATATCATTCAATCTTCGAAGAAGTAGTAAAACGTGTCAAATCTGTTAGCAAACAAACGAGAAGTGAGTCTGTATCTGGGTCTGTGAAAGGGAGGAATGCACAACAGAAGATGAGGGGTGATGCTACGGATGATATTAATCTCGCAATGACAGTGACATCAATTTTCGCCAATGAAAGCGATGAATCTTCATCAGAAGAGGAGCTATTTAACATCTTAATGGAACAATCCACGCAATCAAAGATATCAAAATAGGCTCAGAAGCTTTATATAGACAATCTGGAATTACGAAAGATTATTGAAGACATTTCATGCGTAAGTTATTTTCGATTAATATACGTATTGTAAATACTGATTTCAGTAAAGTTTTAAATAACGAATTACATAACACTTACGGAAATTAATACGGAGATTATGCGCCATTTCATCTTTGTATTGCCGCAGGAAATCATACTGACAAAATTAAATGTATATTGGGACAACATTGTAGGCCTAGAGGAATGTAAATCTGCTATTAAGCAGGCCATTGTGTATCTCCTCAAGTACCTTATCTTTTTCAAAGGCCCATTTTCTCCCTGGAAAGGTATTCTGCTATACGGACCACCTGGTACAGGTAAGATACTCGTATTTCTTTCATTCCCGTACATGTTTACAAGCAATTACGAAATAGGGAAGACGATGTTGGCGAAGGCAGTCGCAACAGAATGCCAATGCACCTTTTTTAACATAACGGCCAGCTCATTGGTGAGCAAATGGAGAGGTGATCCCGAGAAGTATATCCGTCTAAGTTGATTTCCTTTGTCTACGAAGAAGAGATTCTAGAATATATCATATATAATAATAATCATATATAAATAGAATAGTTGTTTGGAAAACGAAATGATATTACGTTCGTGATGAAACAATGAATTTAAGGAATTTTGAATATAATATTTAATAAATAATAAATACATTTGTTAAACTGAACAGGTTTTATTTGAACTTGCCTATAATTTTTCGCCTACAATTATTTTTATCGATGAGATTGACTGGATAGGCACAAATAAAGGAGTAAACTGTACATTGTCTGAACCTGCAAAGAGAATCAGATCAGAACTTCTTTCTAGATTGGATGGATTAGTATCTAACGAAAATTCTAATGTAGTTCTTTTGGCTGCAACTAATTGCCCGTGGTATGTATATCACCCTATTTCAATGTTTTCTAAGTAGAAAATATCTTAATATCATAATTATTCATTATCTTAATCTTAATTATTGTGTTGTGCGGAATATTCCTTTGTTATTATTAATATAACAGAACAATAATATTTATTGTAAATATATTATTACGGACATTGATGCAGCTTTACGCAGACTTTTTCTTGAAAAGAAAATATACTTATCATTACCAAATGAAGTTACTCGACTTGGTATGTTCAAATTATACCTTAGCAACCAGTTATTAGAGAATATGGATATTGTAAACCACATAATAAAATCTACTGAAAAATATTCTTGCGTGGATATAAAATTGCTTTGTAAGCAAGCATGGCTGCTAGAAATAAGTCCAATATGGGAAAAACTTGAAAAAAAAAAAAGAAACATCTGTTACGACTTTGAAATATGAATTAAAGAATTATGAAATAATAGCAAAATTGTTAAAAACAATGTCACCTACAGTTACGGATGTGGATAGATATGAAGCGTGGAATAAATATGTATGCCATAAGAACATATTTTAAAAAATATAAATGGTTATCATATAAAAATATAAAAATATAAAAATATAAATGGTTATAAATTATTAATAGAATTATAGTTCGAAAAATTGTTCGTATGCGTGCATGTATGTGTGCGCACGGGCTATAAACAAGTTTGAAATGTTCGTTCTACATATATACGTGGTATACATATTCCCTTATAATATATAATATGTGTAATCTGAGTGATAATATATCCACGTATTACATATGTGTTAGTGTATTTTATCGATAATCTGTCTTTTATTTCCTCTTATCTTATTAACGCATGTATGGGCGCGTATATGCGCCGGGCGAAAGCTATGGTTATATATGGGATTGTTAACAAATAAAAATTAATCTAGGTGTTATTAAAGAAATTTGTTTCACCTTCTAAACTTTTTGATGATTGGTTTACTTTGAATATTTTGCATATCTTTGCATATCATGAGCATTTTGTACATTTCTATACATTCAAATTTTCTATGAATATAAAATGATCCGCACTACTATCTACTTCATAGTATACTCTATACGTTTAAAATGCTCCATTAGAAGCTTAAATCTATCAAAATACAGCTCCTAGGGAAATGTGAATTTTCACACGACCACATAATATCGATTTTCTGATTGAAACGTATAGGCAGGTATATACTAGCATAAGCCACCTTCGGCATTTGGCCGTATGGTGCAGCACTAGCTCTGTAACATAGAAAACCATAGGCGTCAGTTCTTCTTATTTCCTCTCTCATATATGTTTACTTTAATGTCACTTATTCAGGCGCTTGATACATTGTCGGAATGAAATTTTAGTAATGTGCAAGTAATTTTGAGTAGATTAATAAAGTATAATAAGATATTAGATTCATGTACATAGTTTCAAGTGACATCAATCTTTATGTCTAGTATATACATGTGTATTGATCTATAAGTCAGTGTTAAAATAACGAATAAATGGCAGAAGAAGGAAAGAAGAAATCTATTAAGAAACCTGTGTTAAAAAATGCTATTCCACAAGAAAAAAAGAAAGTTGATTACATTGAATGCCTCGATGAGAAAGGTATTAAAGTAATAGGGTGAGTTCAAAAAGTAAAATTTATAATCAAGAAACATATAACCTCAACCTAACCTATAAAAATCACCAATAGCGGAATATATATATTTGAAAACAATTTTTTTATTTCAGTGAGGAAGAAAAAAAAGATGAACCTCTAATTATTCCATTACTAGGTTCAAAAACCTGGCATGATAGAATTGTTAATAAAATAGATGCAGACATTTACCTTCCGAAGGCAGATAAGGAAAAGGTAGGAGACGCTAGTGTTAACGAGGCAAAATCAAAGCTATCTAATGGAAAAACATCGCCAATAATATCAATATAGAAAGAAAGAGCCAGTTGAAGATAGTGAAAATAAAGTTGTTACTTTAGAAGAGCAAGCGGCTAAAGAAATCATTGAGGAACTTAAGTCAAAGAATGAACATGAAACTAAAACAAATGATTTAACTTTACCTTTAGTAAAAGATGAATCATTAGGAGGCAAAGAACAGGTACGTTATCAACATATTGATGTGCAATGCGCAGATGTATTACATTTGCATATTATAAATATCGTTTTGTATTTTTCAGTCTACGTTAGAAGATTATGAAAAAATTCCTATTGATGCTTTTGGTGTAGCAATGTTAAGGGGAATGGGATGGCAACCAGGAAAGGGAATTGGTTGAAATGAAAAGTATGAATTTTACTCTGTATTAAATTAATTATATGTATTTAATACATCACTTATTGGAAAGTAAACAGAGAACATCATTTTTTATTTCACAATCGTTTATTCTAACTATTACAGATTAGTAGCAGCTGTCATACCAGAATTACGACCAAAAGGTATGGGTCTTGGAGCAGACAAAGTAGCATTGCAGAAGAAAAATACAGATTCCAAAAAAGAAGAGGAAGAAGTTAAAATCGAGAAAGGAACATTTGTGAAAATTATAGCTGGAAAACAAAGTAATAATTATGGTCATATAGAAGGATTTGATGATGATGCAGGAAGGCTCATAATAAAACTAGCTCTTGGTGGAAATATAATATCTGTAAATGAATTTATGGTACGGCCAGTGACTAAATCAGAATGTTCTAAGAACTCAAAAGTTCAAAGTTAATATGAAGTGTTAGTTTTTCATCAAGGGACTTTTAAGAAAACAAATTTGAATTGACATATACATATAAAGACATAATCGGACATGTAGAAAAACTAATTCAAGAGTACCTGTAAGTGTGTTGTTGCATGCAATTTTTTAAAGGTCCCTTCTATTTTTATATAAAATATGATAAATGTAGAGGTTTTAGCTTTCAGTATTTTATGGGGTTAATTTCAGATACAAAAAAGTATGAGGAATATAAGGACAAGGAATCCAAGGGACTCAAGCAAAAGATGGATAGAAAAAGATCAATGTCCCCTGACCCCGAAGACGGTGAAGATGGTGACAAAAGTAGTAATAAAAGAAAGAAAATCGGAAGTACGATGCAGAATAAGAACAAGTATGATAAAGTGGGGGATAAAAAATCAGAAAGACGAAAAAGGCGCTCCGAATCTAATGATGACAGCGATAGTGATTCTGAAAAGAAGAGACGAAGAGAAAGAAGTAACTCTAATAGTAATGATTCTTATAAATTAAAAAGATTGAAGAAGTCAAAGAAACGTAAGAAGCACGATTGCTCGTCTGAAAGATCAAGTAAGAAACATAAAAAGAAAGGCAAAGAAAGAGAAAAAGTTAGAGATAAGAAACCCAGAGATTATGCAGACAGAAAGAAACACAAAAGACGAGAAAGATCAAGATCTCGATCATTTAGTAGGCAGTAATATTTTCCAGTAACGTATTCGGTCATTTTACTTTCAAGATAAATTGTACAATTTTATTTATACAGATTTTATAATAAAGTGTATTTTTACAAAAGTATATTTCTTTTCTTACCCTTAACTGAAAATTACATTTAATTATAATATGTAATAATGTTTACAATTACATCAAATTTAATGTCCTAAACTTTATCAATAATTATTAAAAATCCCCGCGTATTGTTTACGTAATGTTGATATCGAGTAGTAAAATACATAACCTCAAAGAACATTATGATACTTACGAACATCGCTAAACAAGTAGTGCGAACGATGTCGAGAAAGTATTCACTATGTATAAAGTATTTATAGATAAAAAGTATGGGAAATATATAACCGAGTGTATTTAAATTTTCCAACATTTTAGCATTTCGCTTGGCGTTGGTACAACTTCAAGTAAATGAAGTAAAAGCAAAAATGTAGAGCGGGCAGTTTCCTACATTTCCAGCGCGAAAGAGCATAATGCTGATATTATCGCTCTTCCTGAATGCTTTAATTCGGCATATGGAATACGTAATAATTTGTTTCTTTTTCTAATAATTTATTATATGTATAACAACTATATAGAAAAAAGTAAAAGTAGACAAATTACCTTATCGTTTATACTTCCATAAAGATTGTGAATTGACTCGAGAATATAGAATTTCCCCACTTTTATGATTATCGTGATTTTTGTATAAATATATTTTTTAAGATACTAATAATTAGGTACTTATAAACTAGTATTATCAATTATTTTGTATTTATAATTCCACCTATAGTAGTTAAAAATTAAAGTTAGTTAAAATCTAACTTTATGCTTCAAAAAGTACTAGCAAAGTCGTTACGTAACAAGTCACTGGTACTAACCCAAATAGCATGATTGTAATTAAACATTTCTAAATATTCATTTTTCATCTTGAACCTGTAGAAACAATTTATTATATGTACTATTATCTAAGTAATTATATATTTAAGTAAATCGAAATATAAAATTTAGTTATTTTAATAATTTAAAAAATAAAAAATTGACAAACATTTCAACCTAATTTATGGTTGGAACAAAGGACAGTTATTTTTCATTAATTGAAATATTGCAATGCAGAATACTTTCCAAAATACGCCGAGAGTATTCCTGATGGTGAAACGAGCGTTGCTTTATCGATGGCAGCTAGAGAAAACAGCATTTATGTAGTTGGTGGTACGATACCTGAAATAGAGGGCGATAAATTGTACAATACCTGTACTATTTGGGGTCCCGATGGAACTTTGATAGGAAAACACCGGAAGGTAAATAATATACCTCCATGTGGCTTTGAAATTGAAAATATTGGGGTGGAGAAAGTGACTCTATCTAGGAATAATTTAGGAATATACATATGTACATACGTGTACTATAACCAATTCTATAATTTAAAAAATATGTTATAGGTTTATAAAATACGTCTTGATACGAGAAACATATATTTTTGTCGTAATATAATATATAAGATTTGGACAATATATTTGTTTTGTAACATAAATTTTTCACATAGGAAAAAACTTATTTTTTCTTAAAAAATATTCCTTCTCAAATATTATTAAATGATAAAACTTTTTAATAAAAGAAAGTGATAAAAACGCTGTCAGTTATTAAATAAAAAACAATTAAAGTTTAAAAGTTCGTAACATTGATGTTAAATTACAAAAGTTACAGCAATAGAGTTAGCAACTATATTTTTATATTATTAGGTACATCTATTCGACATCGACATTCCCAACAAGATTACTTTTCGAGAGAGTGATTCACTCAGTCCTGGTAATTCCCTAACAATGTTTGATGTGAAGGGCTGGAAAATAGGTATTGGCATTTGCTATGATATCATATTCGAGGAAATGGCACGCATTTATCGGAACAAAGGTACAGTAGCTTAATCGAACAATACTTAACTAGCAGGAAAGTAACTATCTTTCTTAAATATATTCTATATAAAATATAATCAATATAATCTGTAACTCTGTATAAAAAGGAGCTTAATTTAAAAAACCAGTATATTCGCTGAAAATGAAATAAATAAAAGAATTAGAAGCACGACAAGAGGACTGTTCTCGCATATTCATAAATTATGGAATGTGGACTGTGCAGCTACAAAGTTAACTAAAATTCAGTGGTCTCATATTTCCCGTTTCTCTGTGTTAGGTTGCCAAATGCTGATATATCCGGCGGCATTCAATATGACCACTGGACCACTGCACTGGTCATTACTTCAGCGTTCCAGAACGAATGACAATCAATTATACGTCGCCTGTATATCACCGGCTCGTGTTCCTTCAGCAAGTTATGTCGCATGGGGACATACACAGTCGACAAATCCCTGGGGGAAAATCCTTTACGATTTGGAAACTCAGGAAAATATGGTGGTCACCGATATCGGTAATTTCCAGCTTAACGTTAAAAGCGAGAAATCCACGATGTAATTAACTTTGAGTCTCGTTGTTTTATCGATTTTGCCGGCTCCCTCTGTATTTGCTGAATTTATTAGCAAGCATTACTTATTACTTGGTATGTTTTTCTTTTCTCTCAGATTTGAAAGTTGTTGAGGAAGTAAGGGCTCAGATACCTTTTCTCAAAGATACATTTTCTCAAAGACGTACGGATTTGTACGACACTGTCTATAAAAAGGAGTAACTCTACACTGAAACAGAAAATGTTTTCTTATAATATTTCTACTACAATACCGTTTTTTTTTTTTTTTTTTTTTTTATGAATTATTACTAATTACTTATCATTTGTACTAAATGAATAACTCAATTAAGAAAACCAAAATGTTATAAATGATAATCTTGTGTATCAATATGTAATTGGATATTGTAATAATATTGGAGTGTCTTTGATCAGGGATATGATAAAGAACACGCGAAGACTACATTCTTTTGAACATCTTTAATATCCATCATTTATAACATTAAACATCTTTTTAAATATTTAGATACATTAATACGTAACTCTTTATATATATAAACATTAATTTGAAGTTACAAGCTTAGAGAAATTGGCCGATTAATATTTATAGGTCGGCTGTCTTGATGAAAGTCTTAAAGAAAGCAAAAACATAACAATGTCGCAAATATAATTTATAGTTTAACTTCTTTCTTGTATCTGTCTGCCTTTCACGATGTTTTACCAATTACAATAAGTAATTTCGACTTCTTTGCGCTCCGTTTTAACGCATTCGAGACCGAAAGAAATTCATATCAATCAGTAGGCATAATATATATAACTGTACATAATACATTATAGTATAACATAGTATATAATTTTATATTTTAAAAACACGAGGCATAAAATTTAAGATTGTCATCGATTTAAAATTAAAATATGAAAAGGATATTCGAGAGAGAGAAAAGCACAGTATCATTCTAACAAAACATTCAGATCGTACTGACACCCAGGAATCGTATTACAATAAAATCTCGGTCTCGAATGAATTAACATGAACGATTAACATGAAACACACTTGCGGCTTAAACACCTTCGATATCGAGGAAATTCAAACTTTACAAATAAAAGCAGTCTGTTCCTCTTTCCACCACAGACTCTCATACCATATCCGCTCTTATCCAGGCTTTTACTTGAAATCTCTGTCTATTTACAATTTAAATTTACCCGGACCACTCGTTGAATCGGCAGCCCTTTATAAATATATAATGAACCCAGAACATATACCTGTGCCCCTAGCTGGTATCAGCTCTAGTAACGTTCATACCGGAACTTTCATACGACGCCAATTTGTCACGCGTGAACATCGATTCTTTCAGGGGTCACGGCTTTATGGGATTATATCCTTTAAAGTAATTAAAGTGATACTAATGATACAGAATTTTTTACAAATATTTAATATGTCCATAAAATAGGAAGTTTCGTGCTCTCTTATTTTATATTAATTATAAATTAATAAGTTTTACATTTGTTATCTATAGATATAATAAATTATTGAAATTCCATGAAGACATATTCTGGAACACATTAGAAGATTTTGCTGTAATTTACAACGGATGCTCCGAGTACAAACAGGCAGTAAACGAACAAATAGAAATTCAGGCCATTGTGGTAGTATAGCTCACGTGGGATTTTAAGCTCGAATTGGACTTAAACGTTACGATCGTCGTGAATAATTACGATATATACCCTGTACGACGAGCAGAGAATCTTAAATTATTAACGGCAATTCCTTTGTGCAAAGTGCAATTTTATTAACGGCCTGTAACGAATGAACGGCTCGTTTTGAATAAAGTTTACATTTAGAAAGTAAACACAGAAACACATTTTAAGAAACTAAGATATCGAGTTCTACTTGTAAACATCAAGTGCTCTTCGTTTGAGAAGATTACGAGTCTCTTCTTCGATAACGACATTAATTAAGAAGTTTCGATACCGTTTATGACATTAAGATCTCATTAGTAAAGTTATATCATTAAAATCCTACTGTTCCTAGAGAATATATATAGTTAAAACTTCCAGAGGATCAACAGGTAAAGAAATTGTTGATATTAGCATTGTTAGTGACAACTGACTGTAATCGATATCTGCTGGGTGAAGTTGTGTGTTCTGAGAATCTGTGTTAATGCAAGGATTCTGTTACAAATCATCAACTAAAGAGCCACCGGGCACGTCCGACCGATCGATCGATACCACGAACCTTGAATGAATTAACGCTCAAGGTGGAACGGATTTAATAGATCGAGTGTTAGTGTAATTTGACACTTTGTTTACACTTGCTTTATGCAAACAAAGTTTGATGTTCTGAACTCGATGGTTATAAGATCTTATTGAAACTCCAGTATTTCACCCGCACGGTACGACACTTTGTTGATGATTGTCCTTGTATGTTGTTGATACTCCCCATCAGCCGTTAAATTTTGTTCGTCTATCGTACTTTTCTAGCCAGAGGTTTTCCCTGATGTTTTTCCCTACTGTCTAAGTCATCAGGTTTGCAGCTCGGGGAGGACAGATAATTCGGAATTTCCCAAAGGAAGGAGAGGTGTTATCCGAGCCATAAAGGGACGGTCACTCAAAATGCCGAATAGATTCATTTAAATAATTATGAGAAACAAGTAAGTTTTGTAACCACAAGTTTTCAAATGTTATAGTTTGAATCTGTTCTTATAATTTTAAAAAGACCTTACAGCCAGGATCTCTAAAAAATTCGATGAAAATTCTCATGAAACATCAATTGAAACAATTAAACGCAACAGAGAATGGGTATAATCATATAATTCCTCCCCATTTCAAAATTCATTCATATACATCGATGTTTGTTTTCATATTTGTTTTATGTGTGAAGAATACGTATTTACTGGCATCAAAATATTTTCTGTTTCAATTCCTGGTCATTTTAGATCGAAACTTCCAAATATCGTTGATTAAAAATTTTTTAATTTTTAAAATGAAAGGCACTAATTATAGGACAAAAAGTTGTTTCAATTATTTGAACATTCTGCTTCATTCCTACAATAACATATTTTATTTTAAATTAAAACAAGAATCAATACTATTGTGTATAAGTTTAATGGAGTGACACAGGTGATTTGTAGCTAACACTGTAGCTAACATAGTTTCTGCAATATACCCTTTAATCGAGTAGAAACAAGGGGATTTTAGAAATTTCTATTAACCGACAGTATTGTCAACAAGTTTTAACAATGACTGAAGGTTGCAAAATTAAATATAAAATGATTTATTAATAGCATATGCAGTGTTAAATTTGTAAATAAGCAGTTTATCTTTTAAGAATAACAAAGACACCAGAAAATAAAAATAAAGAATATTCTAATTATATTGCAAACTAACGAATAATGTAAAGAATTTATTTTTGTTATCTATATCACAGATTTTAGGTAAAATATTAATTTACTTATTACTAGGAGATTGAATTTGAAATATAATTATAATTTATAAGGGACACCTTTAAACTAGCAGATATTTGGTAGCAGTTCTCTAGCCTTTGTACAATATAACACAGTTCAGTTTAATTGAGTTTAATCCCTTTGACCAGCTAGTTTCCAATTTCATTTATGGCATAATCTCCTGACAATTTCATACCCTTCAAAAGAAACACGATTTTCTATTATTGTTTTACAATCGCGGAATATGATCAGTGTTTCAATTAAGCTCCACTGTTTTAATTTCCCGTCTACGCACGATGTGGGTACACCGTTTTTTTGTTGTTTTCAGATACAAGTGACGAGAAATTATGAAATGATATTTTAAATTTAAACTGATTTCATTCATTGATTTATTGTAGCGACAATGGTAACTTGTTCAAATAAAGATTTTATAAATAAAATATTTAAGGTCTAAAATAATAAATTAACACATGTGAAAACGTTAAAGCTGTTACCCTTATTCATGGTCTTGTTGGAACGTGTTTAACGAGCGTAACGTAGGCGTGAAAACGAAAACGTTGAGACTCCTGTGGCGTAAAAAGACTGAATTCCTCATAAAAATACAAGAAACGAGAGGAAACGTGCACATAGTTTATTCTCGACCTTGGATACATAAAACCAAAAAAAAAAAAAAAAAAAAAAAAAAAGAAAAAGGAACAAGAATTTTTTTTTTTGGTTATTTAACGAAACTCATTGTATCATTTTTATTACTCTATATAAAACGTAGAATCATATACTGACGAATGTTATTTCGAATTTCTAACTTCAGAACGATAATTACATATTTGAAATTACCAATAAGTGGTAATAGCATTAAAAATATGGAATATTCAACGAGATGAAATATAAGTAAGGTATTTAAAAGAAAAAAGATTGAAACGTTCGATGTAAAACGATGAAATTAAATGATTGGACTTGAAAACTTGATTCGGTTTAATAATTCGATGAAAAAAGTATTCATCCTATGAAAAAAGAATTCATGTTCCTGTCGATATATCAACGACGTGCGCCGTTACTTCCGACTGCTCTGCAATTCAAATGCAATACTCGAATATACATGGCGAAAGAAATGAAAATTGAGCAATTTAAGGGAACGAATTACTCTCGCGTCCACGTAACTTCAAAATGTTTCACGTGTCCGTGTTTGCGAAACGAAATTCGTCGTTGTCCAACTAACACGCTTGCAGATGCTACGTTCACTTTGTTGCATATAGGGCTTAAATATGTGAACAAATAGAACGGAGCAACTATCATTAGCGTAATTTTAACGTGTTAAAGTGAATTAATGCATAAGCTCGTCATCTACGTTCGACCATGATTATGGCAGTGATTATTGTTATATACGAATTTTCGTGCAATATATGCGAAAATTCGTGGTTGTCCAACTAACACGCTTGCAGATGCTACGTTCACTTTGTTGCATATAGGGCTTAAATATATGAACAAATAGAACGGCGCAACTGTCATTAGCGTAATTTTAACGCGTTAAAATAAATTAATACATAATTTCGTCATTTACGTTTAGTCTACGTTTTTTCATCTACGTCATCTACGGCACCTACGCGAATCTTATTGATTACGAACATTGATCGATTACATTAATTGATGAACTTTGGCAGTGTTCGTTGCTATAAATGAAACTTAATAGTTGTTGAAACCGCTCGAAAGTCGTGTTCCTAAATCCTTCCCTCGTCTCGTATCATGTTCATAAATCATTCCCTCGTCTCGTATCGTGTTCATCAAATGGAAAAGGAAATTGTGTTTTAATGAAATTGCTTGCTACTATCAATCTTACTGTGTCACTCGCATAGGAGAAGAAAGTGAGGAAGGAGAAAAAAATTAAGGTAAGGTCATCAATGAGCAAAATGTTTAATGTAATTAAAACTGTAATTAAAATTGAGTCCGCTGCAAACCTCATGACATTTAAAATTCCATACGTATATTGTTATACGTAACATTACGTTAGATTAGACGTTTGCTGTGTGATTTGTATAAGTGTTTTGTATAAGAGAGAAAATAAAAGGTGTGATAACCAATCCGAGTGGATCAGCTTGATTATCAACCCCAACCTATAGAAAATAACAGGTACCCCGCTGTGGGTAGCCACCAACATGCTAATTTAACTTTTTTTTTCTTTTTATTTATTTATTGAAATTCACAATTTGTCCAATTTGGACATTTAATAATAATAATTTAATAATAATAAATATTATTAATAATTTTATCAATTTTTTATATTTCCATCCTTCATACAAGTGACAATGAATCATAAAAGTTTCATAGAAATCACAAAGATTAGGGGATAAGTATACCACTATCTAATATATTTTTATATATGTATATGTATGTATATTCCCAAATTACATGATAGAATATGAATAATATTGAACAAAATATAATCAACTACAGTACCATGGAAATACAACAGATTACAATTTTCTACCTGTCACCGATTCATCGTCATCTCCTTTCATTCTTTTGACATATGTAAAAACAAATTAACCCGTCTGATATAATCATACCTCGCTCTTTGAATACAAAAATCTATTCAAATGAAATAAAGGGGAAGAAAATAAGAATAAATATAATTACTCAGGTATAATCTTCTCGAGGTATAATTATTCAGTTACAAATGATTCTTTGTTAACAGACTACATTGTACACTACTTCTACACTACTTTTACTTTTTACACTACACTACTTTTCCCGATGGCTGAAGCTAATCGTCGACGTTTATAAGGTACGAATTTCGTCAACGGCGCCATCGGAATCTTTATTTTTAATTAAAAAAAGAAATTAAAATACTACAATTACCATCACTAAGGTCAGCGTCCACAATACACTATGTTTTTCAAGTTTATGTGAACCATCGACAATAACCACATCAGATCCGGACCAATGCTCAGTGCCAACCTTATCCAGGCATTGGAACTGGCAACATCGGCGTCCAACGCGGAATCTCTTGCAGCTCTGTAATAAAAAGAAATCGATTAATTGTACGGATCAATCGTCACTAGACTACTCGAAAATCCAGGTCATTCAAAGAATGAAAGAAGAAAGAATTGCTCCAATTCCACCATTGCTTTTGCAAAACTAGTATTTGAGAACCATTGGTCAAATATATTATAACACTAAACGTACATTTCGGGAAGAATAATTTGTGCTATGAAACAGAATACGATAAAGTTCAAAGGTTACATCGATTTTCAAAATTTTTATTCAAATATTTATATTTATAGTACGCCATTAGCAAAGAAGACATGTTTGCGTGCGTTATCGATTTTACGCTTTTGCCACGCAAACATGGAAATTGCGATTCAAAATTGAATTTGCACTGGAAACGGTTGACGTTACGACATCAATAACATATTTCAAAAACACTGACGATATCATACGGAATCAGAGAGATTCTATGAGAAGTTAAACGCATAATCATCCTATTGTAAATAACAGGAACAGAAAGTACACAAGGAATAATACAGAATCATCCTATCATCCTATCCTATTATACAGGATTGCTTTGATTCGAGCTCAAACATAGGGAAATCTGAAAGAATTTTTCGCAGAATTTCCTTCCCCTTTGAATTGGGTTTTATACAGAACGACTTTAACCTTTTCAAGGAAATACCTATAGAGTGTGACGATCTATGATTTTAAATAGAGAGGTATATCTGAAAAGAGGTGGATGTAAAACGTAGCATATAAAACGTAGATCAAATCTTTATTCAAGGATTTTTTCTCTTCGCAGAGAATCAGGTTTTCAAGAACGATCGAATATGTATGCACTTGATTTACACGTGAAGTTGTCATTAAAAATATTGTTGCGTTTAAAAAGATAAATATTGATTTAAATTTAATGAAATTGTTAGTCCAATTGTTTAAAGCTTAAAGATATGTAGGTGTCACATTTATATAATGAAAACCTGGGAGCGGCATTAATTAACAAACCTAGTCACGCGCACACGTACTTTAAAACCATGCTTGAAAATCGATATACCCTGAAACAATGCATCGTTCTGCGCTTCCAATTTATTTTCGCACGAAGAATCAGTCCATTCATCGTTGCCGTCACCATCGCTACTGTAATCTATATTACTCGAATAAATTCTATATCTTGATTGGAAAATCGCATATTTTAACGAACTTTCTGTGTGTGTGTGTTTTTTTTTTATGATTTTAATTGGCAATTTCCGAAATTGAACTATAGCTTGAGAATAAACCGATAATATTTGAGGGTATATATACATACATCATGTTTTTGATGGGTTTTGTAGTAAAATAATTGTAGAAAAAGCAAACTTTTTAAGAAAAAATTACCATATTCGAGTAATAAATTATAGAAAATTACCAATGTAAATTAAAACTTAAAAAGAAGAATCTATTACACGTAATAAAGAGAAGGACTTGTTCTCGAACGGCAATTCAACAAATACAGTCGTTGCAGAAACATAGTTTTACAAGGGAGAAGAATCTCTCTAGGAACTCGACGATGTCACGTCAAGCGAAAATTCAATAAAGTGATTACTAACCGTATTACCAGCGGCAATCGTGTTACGGCAATTCGTAAATAAGTTAGTCGTTTATTTGGAGAAACGTCGCTGGCAATATCGTCACATTTTAATTACGTCAGCGCTATCAACTGGTCTTGGAAGAAAGTTTTCCATTATGTACTTTTGCCCACGGCGTCGTTCCAACAAATGAATCCGAGTTTTGAATCGCTTTCTCTTATATCACGAATTTGTAACGGTGTTTCTTCAAACTTTAAACGATTGTAATGAATGCCTTTGCGTACAAAGACTGATACCTGGTTCGACTAGAAGCTTCAGCTAATTAGTGCCCCAGTTAATTTGGATGTTCACTACCACGCCACCTAAGAAGTGGCTTCGTGTCCGAGCGGATTTCCCCCAGGCAAAAAAAAAAGAAAAAGAAAAAGGAAAAAAAGAAAAAGAGAAAGAAGAAGAAAAAGAAAAAGAAAAAAAATAGTTAATTTGGATGTTATAAAATATTATATAACCAAGAACTTATCTTTTACTTGGTAGTCGCATAAGAGAAGACCGAGCCATTGAATCGCTCAAATAGATTAGCTGATTCGCTTAACGTATTTTTACTTCCGATGACGTAAACAAGAGCAGAAAGTACACAAGTAATAATACAGAAATGTCAAATGTACAGAGGCATAGATTTCGTTAAATCATTAGCACGTAACATTTCCTTATAATTCTATTTGTGTATAGCAAAATAGCTTGTGTGCTTTCATGAATTATAATTGATATTTAGAAGCTTTCATGTAGGTAGATATATAACTCGTGTTAATTAGTAATTTAACAATACATCATGACAACATATCATTTTCGTTTCTTCGTTTATCTCGTTATGCGCGTAAACGAATGTGTAAATAAAGACATTTAATCAACGATAACATGTAGTGGCAAGCATGATAATTATCGACAAAGGAGAATATTGGTGAAATGATTGTGGTGATTTCACTCGGTGTATCGGTAAATAAACTTTGATAGACATTGCCGGTGAATTCGCTGCCGGTGAAATCGTGTCGATGAAATAATTGTCAGTGATTTAAAGATAACCCAATTTATTGATCTCCCCTTCATAGAGTTGTACGTCTCTCTATAAAACATTTAGCTTAGTCACACTAAACTGGACTGGACTGCAAGTAAGAAGATTGAAATGCAAAATTCACGTGTGAGATGGAAAGTTCGATAAGGCGATTATGTATATTAACCCGAAAGAAAGCTCATGGCTTTGCAACGCGTTACACGCAACACGGAATTTCCCTCGCTGAAATAATCCTATTACAACGATACGATTTTCCTTAACAGATCTCGCAATGTAATTCTCCCTCTGCAACTTTTTATTAGGTTTGAAACACGAGAGTTTCGAAGCTCTGCAAAGTCTCGCGAATCTAGAAGTCGAGTTTCAACGTATTTTCGCTTCTTATTTTATAGCTGTTAATAGTTATTATCTCACTCTGCACGTACATCAAACGTGTACTTATGTAAATCCAAAGGAAACGGAAACAACCGAGAATAATTGAGGATAATTCGAATACGTACCGATTAGTAAAGTGTTTGGCAAAGAAAAAAAAAAAGGAAAATTGTATCGGAGAAATAGGGGAAAAACGGTGGCGTACATCAAGCAATCTTTATGGCTGTAATACATTTGTTATTCATTTATGTTCATTTTCCATCGCGTAACAGACGTTGAAATAACTGGCAGAACGAGCATATAAATCTTGTATCGCTCGACCTGACTTCTCCCGATGGAAAAATATTCACCAGCCAGGGATCGTGCATCGCTAATTACTCCGTTCTACTTTTCAACCGCGTTTCCATCCATACAGAAAAGCAAGAAGGCAAACCCTATCGCACAGTCGTGAAGAGATGCAAAAGCAAGAAACCAACCAACGACATGCCGATCGACATGGTGGAAGCAGTCCTACAGAGGGGCTATTCACCATGGGACACGGACCCTCCCATTACGAGGGCCGCGAAAAGGCAGAGACCGAAGAAGAAGAAGACATCAGCTTCAGCGTCGTCATCGGCGAAGGCGATGTCGTCGATGCCGCCGGAAGAATGAACACCAAGAAGGCTGCAGGAGTCGATGGAAGACTCCTGGACTGCTGGAAGCAGGAGCTGGTAGCAAGCTGGAACCAGACTGCTGGAAGACGGCCAGAGTAATACTGCTAAGGAAGCCGGGAAAGGATCCCAGTCTCCCTAACGCGTACCGGCCGATAAGCATACTCCCAGCCATGAGCAAGGTCTGGGAAAAATGCTTTAAGAAGATCATCGAGAGATGCATCGGAACGGACCCGTTCCATCGGAGGCAGTATGGGTTCAGAAAGAAGAATTAGCTTAGCGAATACCGATAAGAACAGGAAGAAGCTGAAACGGGCACAACGAACGGCCCTCTGCATAACAACGACGGCATACGGTACCGTCTCCCACGCGGCACTTTGCGTGTTCATCGGGATTCTCCCGATTTACATAAAGATAAAGGCGCTCGGAGAGACTTACAAGAGGAACAAGATCCATAAGCCCAGGATCGGTGCGGATGACGGTAGCGAGCTGAAGGAGGAAATGGAGGCGATTCGCAGGAAGGCCCAGGAGGAGTGGCAGAAGGAGTGGAAAAACCACAAAAAGGAGAATGTCACAAGGAAATTAATACCGAGTGCGCTGCTATTTACCAAAAAGAAGATGGACATCGATCATTACACCATGCAGCTGTTAACCGGGCATGGGAGCTTCGGTGTCTATAGGAAGAGGATTGGCACGAACAGCGACAGCAATTGTCTCGACTGTGGAGACCCTAACGACGATGCAGAGCACGCCCTCTTCGCGTGCCCGAAGTGGACGGACAGAAGGATCGAGCTGGAGAACGCTCTTGGCGAGAAGATAGACGTGGACAACCTGATCGCCACGGTGACCGCCAAGAACGAGAGCTGGGATAAATTCAGGCAATTCTGCAAGACCGTCATGTCTCACAGGAGGGTAACAGCGGAGGCCTGGGAGGAAGCAAGGAGGAGAACAAGAGCAACAACAACTACGCGGAGCAGTGAAGGCAAGAATACAAAACAACGAAAAACCGCAGAAGGAGATCAGCCCAGTATTCTGAACTAGCTGAGAAGATGACGAGAGCAATACAGAATATACAGAATAACTGCCCGAAGAAGAAGATACAACGGGGCATGAAAGGACAACCCTGATGACTGCCGACAGGTTTTACCGGGGTTGTCTGTCCTCAAAGCAAAGGAAAAAGGAGGAGGGGTTTTTAGTGGGTATGGCAACAACATCCGCCCGAGTCCCACATAACCCAGTGATCCGCATCACTGGGTATGCGTAACAGCATTTGCCCCTCCTCACGCAAAAGAAAAAAAAAAAACAAAAAAGAAAAAAATAATAAACTATACACTCTATCAATTTTAAGTTGATAATTTCGTTATTATATAATTTTTCTTAGTCTAAACTGAATCCAGGAAGAAGAACTTTCATCCAATTACATACTTCATTAATTCATGAATTATATTCGTTACCGTACGTACAAAAAGAAAGTTGACTGATATAAAAATTCAAAGGATAGAACTTCTAAGCTCGCGATTGGAAACAGATTCAGTTCAATGGTTTAATTTGCCATTTAATTGAATTCTCTGGCAATTTCAGCGAACTGTGGGCTTTAAAAGTGTCCCGCATTCAAACGCAAGACTTCTCCTCCACCTTTCCCTTTCTTTCAATTCCAACCTCAAGTAATTGACCTATTAATTCGACGATATATTTACATGCTTGCAAGGGATTCAAACAACTTCGTTGCGTTAAATTCGCAATTATAACCAACACGAATGTCTCAATCAATGTGCAGCTCGAAACAAATAAAAGACAATTAACTTTTCAATATAACGATTGATATGTTTGATGAAGAGAAATGTATGAATTTTTAAAAACGTCTCCTAGTACATTTAGCATTTTTATAATAAAAACTTAGAACACACACGCACACATATACTATTCCATGAAATGATTTACACAGCTATGAGTCTAATCCTATCATATTATAAAGGGATGAACGAACTTTTCCTAATAAATATAACTTTATACAAAATCTTGTTTAAAAAAATTAGTTTTTTATTCTCATTAAATTAATTTAATATCAGAATATATAATTTTAGTCGTTATCAAAATTTTATGTCAAATGCGTTCATAGATACATATATAAATAAATGTCTAATCCTATGTATTTATTTCAACTGAAATCTTAACTTAAATATTTATTAACAATATTCTGACGAATATGCAATGAAAGATAAAAACAACTTTATTTTTCTTATAGAATGTCTCATGCTTCTTACTCATTTTATGTTTCTCGTTGTCAGTGCGTAACTACTTATCAGCCGCATGAATGCTAAGTTTTACTACTGAGAAACGAAGAGACATATAGATGCAAATATACGCTACCTCGCGTGAAAAAACATCAGATACATTAATCAGAAGGAATATCCGATACATATAAAATTCATGGCGTAGTTATTTATACATTACGGAATATTTCTTTCTGTATGAAATATTCTTTCTTCTGAATTCTTATTATAAATGTATGTCCATTTCCTACCTTAAAATGTCTCTCCTTTGAAAAACTCCATTTAAATATAACGATTAACAAATATTACCAATAAAAATATTAAAACGAGATGCTGAAAGAACCTTTTAATGAAGTACAAATGATTATTTCAACTTTTATTCTGTTAATTTGAATTGAATCGTTTATAACCGAACAGGTGTATAAAATTTTATTGCGTAAAAATTGTGAAGCTGAAAATTAGGAACGAATAACGAATGAGTAACCTAGTTTCATTAAAAGGTACGTGTACGCCGATCCGCGTAACAACTTCGACACTCCAATGATTATAAAGCATGTATCCTTCAGAGATTTTTTGCGCGAACGCAAGATACCTTTTACACGT
>NW_026109354.1:0-47518 GCF_024516045.1 Bombus affinis | reverse complement strand
GAGATTATTGTATCTAGATATTATACCAATCAATACAATCGATACAAGTAGCAACTCGAGATGATTCAACGCATATGTGACGCGTGTCTTACTGGTAGCGTAAAACGATTTTATGCGCAAATTAACTTACACAAACATTATATTCTAATAATTTATCTATATTTACATCTTTGAAAATATGATTTTGTAATTTTAATTTCTTTATCTTTTTGTATGATATAATTTATAAAACATTTACCAAGATGCTTCCTTGGATTGGCCAAAATTCTTCCTTGGTGACATTACACCAAATTGAATGTGATAACAGTGTCCGCAGCCTATCATTTTTACAGCATAATTGTTTTTTCAATTGTTATTTGATTTATCAGCTCAGTGGTAAAAAATATCTTCAAAAAATCATTTCTTTTTTTTCCTTGCGCGGGGAAATGGTCACCCCGTCTCACTTCTGGGAAGCGGGGGGCAGTGTCGGACTCTTACCGACTGAAACCCCGCGGTCGGTTAACAGGAATATCCCGGGACCTCTTTCGAATTGCTGCCGGAGCATTCCTGCATCTTTTCCCAATCTAAGGGAATCATTCCTCAGGTCTAATTTCGGGTAGCAATCCTCGCCCGAACCCAGGCCGCTCAGGTTTTCGTACACGCGCAGCAACGCCAAGGCCTGGAGCTCGAACGGAGGAGACGCCGCCAAGACAGACACCGATACATAGGATATTTATGTTTCCCAATATATTTTACAATATAATTATATATCTAAAGATTATTAAATAATAATATTTTATATAAACAATAATATTTATATAAATAATTGTATAATATATTTATTTGGTTTAAATTTTAAAATATATATATAAATTTTTATATAATATAAATATTTATATTAAAATTATAATTTGTTTATATTTATAATTAATAATTATATATTAATATATACTTGTATATATAAAAGATAATCTATTTTTTTTTCAAAAAATAATGAATTTTTTACAAAGATACCATCCTATAAAAATATTTTTTTTTCGAAATTTTTTTTAAATATATTATTTATAAAAATAACATTTAAAATAATTAAATATTAATTAAATATAATAATAATAATAATAATAATAATAATAATAATAATAATAATAATTAAAATTAACATTTATATAATAGGCTAAGTTTAAGCTAATAGGCTCATGCCCTATCGATAAATTTTTAAAATTTTTATATAAAACCATATTTCCTATAAATAAATCAAAATTCCGGTGCGTAAAATGTGCAGGTAATCACCCCACTGACCAATGCACCAAATCCCCTGAAACCCCCGCGAAGTGTATCCACTGTCAAGGAGAGCATAATGCGAACTACAAAGGATGCTCAGCCTATAAAACACTACATAATATTAAGTATCCAAAACTGAGACCCAAGGAGATAACCATACAAGAACCTAGACCCCAAAAACTCACCACACCATCAATGTCCTATGCCCAGGCAACACAAGGAAACGTAAACAACTCGAAAACACACAATGTACACAGAGAAAATAGAATTCCCACCTCACAAAACACAGACAACTTCACCAGACTCGAAAAAGCAATTATCGAGAAGCAAACTGAGCAAATTAACAACTTGCTGTCACTACTCACACTCTTCATGGACAAATTTATACGCACAGAAGAAAAATAAAACCAATGCGTATAGCTCTGTGGAACGCCAACGGTCTAGCTCAGCACTTATAAATAAGCTCAGCATTAATAAATAAATTAATAAATAAATCCCAGCAGTTACTAATGTTGAAGAATGAACTAAAGAAGAAACAGGTGTAGGAGCTATCATTGCAGCAGGTAATCAAATTATAAATACTAATTGTGCACTTTTTCTAAATACTATAACTAAAAATATAAATAAAATTAATAAATTTATATTATATAAAATTAAATTTCATCTACCAAAAATTATTATAAAAGAAATAATTATTAATAATCTTGAATCTCCTAAACGATTTAAAATCACAGTTATTATTCCTGAATTAAAAGCTAAATTCTTTTGATAATAAATAATTAAACAATAAGAAATTAATCCTAATCCATCCCATCCTAACAATAAAGTTAATATATTAGGACTTAAAATTAAAAAAATTATTGATAATAAAAATAATATCATTAAATAATAAAAACGTTTAATTAAATATTTATTATTTAAATCTATATATCTTACTCTATATAATAAAATTATTGAACAAATCAATATAACTAAAAATATAAATATTTACAATTTAAACCTAATTACTAAAATTAATTTCATCTTTATTGAATTTAAATTATAAATTATTCATTCATAAATAAATAATTTATTTATAAATAAAATATAAAATCCAAAAAATATAAAAATTAAACTTATTATAATTAATATAATTCCAAAAACAACTATTTTTAAAATAATTTAAAATATTTTATATTTATATATCATTGAAATCACAATTCAATATTTTTAATTAAACTATTTAAATAAAAAAATAAATTAAAAATAAATAAATTTAAAGGTAATAAATGTAAAATTAAAGTTGAATAATTTAATAAACTTCTATTTATTAAATTAATATTAAAATTATAAATTTTTCCAAACTGAATAAATCTATATAAATAAATTGAATATATAAATCTAAATAAACAATAAAAAAAATAAAAATATAAATAAATATTTATATCATATAATTAATCTTATTAATAAAAAAATTTCACTTGCCATATTTAAAGAAATTGGAGCTCCTGAATTATATACACACATTATAAATCATATTATTGATATTGAAGGTATTAAATTAATTAATCCTTTATTTACAAAAATAATTCGTCTATTAGTTTGTTTATAAATTTCATTAACTAAATAAAATAAACCTGAAGAAACTAATCCATGAGAAATTATTATTAATAATCCTCCTAATAAACCAATTTTTAAACCCCTTAATATTCCTATAGATATAATTCCTATATGAATCACTGAAGATAAAGCAATAATTAATTTTATATCAAATTGAAATAAACATATTATTCTTAAAATTAATATTCCAAATAAATTAATTATTATTAAATAATAAGATAAATTAATAAATTTATTCTTAAAAATTAAAATTAATCGTAATATTCCATATCTTCCTAATTTTAATATTACTGAAGCCAAAATTATTGATCTAAAAAAAGAAGCTTCTACATGTGCCTTAATTAATCATCCATGAAATATATATATATTGGAATTTTAATTAAAAAAGATATTAATAAATAAATAAAATTAAAATAATCAAATTTAAATTTCTTAATCTCTAATAAAAAAAAAAAAATTATTCTACCTCTTCTTTCTAATATTTTAAAAATTAAATATAATATTGGTAAAGAAAATACTAAAGTATAAAATATTAAATAAAATGCGGCTAAAATTCGATCCTCTCTATATCCTCATTCTATTACCATATAAAAAATTAATAATAATCTAGATTCATATATAAAGTAAAATACTAATAAATCTATAACTATAAAATTTAATAATATTAAAAAAAATAAAATTAAATTTAATATTAAACAACTTTTTCTTATTTCATTTAAATTTAAAAAAATTATTCCAAATACTCAAATTATTATTAAAATTAAATAATTAGAATAATTATTATTTCTTAAACCTCCAACAATATTAATTCACTTAATTCATCTAATATTTTTTAAAAAATATAATCTTATTAAAAATATTAAATTTCTCAAAATATAAAAATTAATATAATTTATCAAAAATATTACAACTAATAAAATTAAAACTTCATTCATTATATTAAATTCACAAAATTAATTTTTTGATGACCATATTCATAATTTATTCTTACTAACAATGATAAACCTAATACCCTCTCACATACTGAATAAATTAAATAAATTAAATAAAGAAATCCACCATAATTTATTGATATTAAATAAAATAAAATTATTGCAATCAAATATTCAATTCCAATTAAAAAACTTAAAAAATAAATTCTATAATTTAACACAACAATTAATATTAAAAATACTATATTAAAAATTAAATAATCTAAAATAAATTCAATACTATCATATATATATATATATATATATATATATATATATATATATATATATAAAATATTAAATTTCAAAAAAATTTTTTTTTTTAAATATCAATAATCACCAAAATTATTATTTTAATTAAACTATTTTTTGTTAATATAATATAAATGTTTTATAGTTTAATAAAAACATTAATTTTGTAAATTAAAAATTTAATTATAATATTAATATAACAAAATTTAAATAAAAAAAAAAAAATAAAAATGAAAACTTTATTAATTCTTAATTTTATTTTATACATAAATTTAAATATTAGTTTAATACTAATTATTTATTATTTTTATATAAATATCTTCCATTCTCCTTTAAAACAATTAATTTGTTCAATTTTATATATTATTTACATAACATTTAATACTTTAATTTTAAAACAAAATTTTTCAATAAATATATATATTTTAATAATCATTTTCATTAGAGGAATTTTAATTATATTTTCTTATTTTATTAGATTAATCAATAAAATAAAAAAGAAAAAAAAATATTATTTCTAAAATTTTAATTTTAAATTCATTTATTTTATTAACTATAATTTTTCAAATTTATCAAATCAAAATTATTCTTAAACATTTAAATTTTAATTTTTACAAAAACAATAAATTTAAAATTATTAAAAATTTATATTATAAACCAAATTATTTAATTTTATTAATAATTATTATTTTCTTAATTTTAATATTATTTATTATAACAAAAATCTGTTATACTAAAAATAAAAATTTACGAACAAAAAAATGAAAAAAATAATTTCTATAATTTATAAAACTCGTATATTAAATTTACCATTATCATTTATTAATTTACCTACACCAATCAACATTAATTATATATGAAATTTTGGTTCAATTCTAGGAATATTTTTAATAATTCAAATTATTTCAGGATTATTTTTATCTATACATTATTGTCCTAATATTAACATTGCCTTCTATAGAATTTCTAATATTATCAAAGATATAAATTCCGGATGATTAATTCGTTTAATTCATATAAATGGAGCCTCATTTTATTTTTTAATTATATATTTACATATTGCACGAAATTTATTCTATTATTCATTCAAATTAATTCAAGTATGATCAATTGGTGTATCAATCTTATTTTTATCTATAGCAACAGCTTTTTTAGGGTATGTACTTCCATGAGATCAAATATCATTTTGAGGAGCAATAGTAATTACAAATCTTATTTCAGCAATTCCCTATATTGGACAATTTACTGTTGAATGAATTTGAGGGGGATTTTCAATTAATAATGACACACTAAATCGATTTTATTCCTTTCACTTTATTTTACCTTTCATCATGTTATTAATAGTATTTATACATTTAATAATTCTACATATTACAGGATCATCAAATCCAATTCATTCAAAAATAAATATTTACAAAATTAATTTTCACCCATATTTTACTATTAAAGATTTAATTACTATTATTTTTACATTTAATTTATTTATATTAATTAATTTACAAATACCTTTTATATTAGGAGAACCTGATAATTTTAAAATAGCAAATCCTATAATTAACCCTGTTCATATTTGTTGTTATTTTATGTTTTAGAGGTAGGATCGCGTTAGTTTGTATTATGTTATATAGATAATAAATCCACACTTCTCGGAGCAGAAAAACCTTTATTGCACACACTTAGAAGGGTCACAAACGAATGAAAGAAAAAGGCAAGAGAGGTCCTAAAACTATCGATCAGGTCTATCGACCGTGTCTAGGAATAACTTCTATTTACTCCTTTTGTAACTAGCCGTCAGCATATAGATTTGCATATTCAATTTTACGTACAATTCCTAATAAATTAGGAGGTGTAATTATATTATTTATATCAATCTTTATTTTATATTTTTAATTCCTTTAATTAATACAAATAATTTGAAAAATAATAAGTTTTACTTTATTAACAAATTTATATACTAATGATTTATCAATATTTTTATTATATTAACTTGATTAGGAGGACAAATAATTGAATATCCATATACTAATTTAAACATAATTTTTACTTTAATATACTTTATATACATAATTATATCATTATATATAAATGTAGTATCGTGGACAAAAGGCCTAAGATATCTGCCGAATCGTAAACAATGTCGCGAGAGCCGCGGCATCGTCGGGTACATCAATGTGTCGTCGATCCTTTTTAAGTGGATAGTTTCGTGGAAAGGGCCCGCGTGACCCTGGCCACGGGCGTTTCGGGACACGTGTCTCGAACGGCGGGAAAAGACAAAGAGACGTTAAAGTCAGTATTAGTTGAGAAGCCGGAGAGAACGGATGCGAAAGGTGTGCAGAGTGTGAATTGAGAAGCGAGAGCGAGCGAGTGTAGAAGCCGAAGAGTGTGAATCGGGAAGTCGAAAGCCGCGTCTGAAAATAAGACGTACGACAGCATTGTAATTATTTCGTTGCTTCGAATATTATTAATTAAATCAAAACATCATTACTTGTCCTTTCCTCTAAGACCCATTAAGATACTACATAAATAATATCTGAGATTTAATTTAAAAAAAATAAGTTAATGAACTTGAACAAGTATATGACTTGAAATCATACCATAGAAATAAAATTTTCTATTAACTTAATTTAATAATTAATCATATTAACTTTTTAAATATACCAATAAACTAAAAATTTATTAATAACTTAATCCTTAATACAAATGAATTTTATTTAGTTAAATTAATTAATTAATATATATATGTATGTATGTATGTATGTATGTATGTATGTATGTATGTATGTATGTATGTATGTATGTAAATGTTTAATAAATATAAATAAAAATAAAATAAATGTTAAATAAATATATTATAAATATAATGTTAAATTTGTTAAACTTCATAAAAATTAAGAATATTAAATAATAATAATGATAATAATTTAATTAAAAGTAAATTAAAAGTTAACTATTAAACAAATATTAAATTATTAAATATAAATCAAAAATAATAAATATAAAAATTAATAATTAAAAAATATAAATTTTTAAAAATATTAATTTAACTAAATAATAATTTAACTAAATAAAACAAAATAAAACTTAAATTATGAAAAATTATAAAATTAAAAATTCTGAATTACGAAAAATAACTAAATAAATCTTTTAAATATACATTTATCATAATCTTAAAATATTCAGTTAAATAAAATTCAAATTTAATCTTAAAAATACTTAAAAATTTAGTCAATTTTTTATTAAAATTAATTAAATTAAACGAAAACTTATATAAAAAAATTAAATTAAATAAAAAATAAAATAAAAACTTATCTATAAAAATATTAAAATTGATCAAATTAAACAAAAATCTAGTTAAAAAAATATTTAAATTTAATAAAAAATAAAATAAAAATCTATAAACATAAATATTTAAATTTATTAAATTGAACAAAAAATTTATTAAAAAAAATGTTTAAATTAAATAAAAAGTAAAATAAAAATTTATAAATGAAAACATTAAAATTAATTAAATTAAATAAAAATTCAATCAAAAAATTATTTAAATTAAATAAAAAAATAAAATAAAATAAAGTCTATAAATAAATAAATGAAAAATTATTAAATAAATACTTAATAAAAAAATATTTAATAAATCCATTTAAATTAATCTATCCAATAATTATTAAAACTACAGCAGTTATAATTTCTGCATTTTCGTTTGTTAATAAAATTACACATGTATCCATTCTTACTATTACTACATAAATATAAATAATTGTCATTCCAGCAGTAAACCATATTCCCTTGGCCAAAATCTATAAATATTTTCTCAAACTTAAACCATTTAAACAAATTAAAAAATAAAATATAATCCAATAAATATTTTATTAATAATCAACATATTTTTATTTAAAATTATAAAATATTAAAATTTAATATTATTAATTCTTTTATTAAATAAATAAATAAAGAATGAAACAAAATTAATATTAACAATTCAAGTCAACATATTTTTATTAAAATATCATAACGAATTCGCGGTAAAACTCCACGAATTATAACCAACAAAATTATATGAAATATAAAAATTAATATAAAACCAAACGATCAATTATAAAATCCAAAAAATATTACAGTTAAAATTATTCTTATAAATATAATATTTATATATTCTGATAAAAAAATTAACACAAATAATCTTCTAAAATACTCAAGATTAAATCCAGAAACTAATTCAGATTCCCTCTCAATTAAATCAAATGGCACACGATTCAAATCAATTAATACACTAACAATAAAAATTAAATATAAAGGATATATAAAAAATATAAAATTAACATTTTTTTGAAAATTAATAAATTCAAAAAATGAATAATCCTCAATTATAAATATTAAAATAAAAAATATTATAAATAATAAAATTTCAAATGAAATTATTTGAGAAACTACACGTAACGATCCTAAAATAGAATAATTACATATTGAAACTCAACCAATCATAATAATTGAATAAACTGTTAACCTTAAAATTAACATTAAATAAATAATTCTAAAATCAATAAAATAAAATTTATAAATTCAAGGATAAACTAATCATATAATTATTGATAAAAAAAATATAATTATTGGACTAAACAAATATATTATATTAATTCTTAAATAAAAAATCTCCTTAGTTAATAATTTTAAAGCATCTCTAAATGGTTGCAATAAACCTTTAAATATTACTTTATTAGGACCCTTTCGTAATTGAATATAACCTAAAATTTTACGTTCAAATAAAGTTAAAAATGCAACTCCAATTAAAATTGTAATTATTAATAAAATATAATTTAAAAAATTATTTATAATTATTATATATTATAACTAATTATAATTTATTTAAATTCTAAATTTAATGCACTAAATATGCTAATATAATTAAATTATATATTTATTAAATAAAATTTATAATTAAATTATAAATTATAGTCCTTTCGTACAAATAATTTATTATTTCATTTTATAGATAGAAATCAATCTGAGTCACGTCGATTTGAACTCAGATCATGTAAGATTTTAAAAGTCGAACAGACTTAATTATTAAATTTGTCCATTTAAAATTTATCTTAATTCAACATCGAGGTCGCAATCATCTTTATAAATATGATCTTTAAAAAGATATTACGCTGTTATCCCTAAGGTAATTTATTCTTGTAATTTTTATTAAAAGATCACCAAAAATTATTCTTTAATCAAAGTTAATATTTAAAATAAAGTTTGATAAATTTACCTGTCCTCCCAACAAAATATTAATACTTAATAATTAAATTATAATCAAAATATTAATATAAAATTCTATAGGGTCTTATCGTCCCATAAACAAATTTCAGCATTTTAATTAAAAATTTAAATTAATTATATATATATATATATATATATATATATATATATATATGAGACAGTATATATCTCATTAACTCCTTCATTCCAGTTCCTAATTAAAAAACGATTGATTATGCTACCTTTGTACAGTCAGTTATACTGCAGCCATTAAATTTTTAAAATCATTGGGCAGAATTGACTTAAAATTATTACTCAATAAGCCATGTTTTTGTTAAACAGGTGGATATATTAAATTTGCCGAATTCCTTATATATATATATTATATATTTATAGAAATAAACTTTAAACTTAAAACATTATTTATTAATTACTAATTCATTCATTATTATATTTAATTTTAATAAATTAAAAATTATTATTTTTTTTTTAAATATACATTTACTTATTAATATATTTTAATTTTAAAATCTATAATATTTATAAATTATTAAATTATTAAATACTCATTAATAAAAATTATTTTTAAATTAATATTATTAAACCTTATTCCTCCAATACCGCTCCGGGAATAACGGAATACCTGCATTCTTCCTTCCAAATGTCTCTCCCTAATAAATCTTTCACTTCTCTAGAGGTTACTGAATTAATCCATCGTTTGAACCCCAGGAAAGCACCGGGACATGATCAAATAAGTAATAAAGCAATTAAGGAACTACCCGTAAAAGGGATTCCACTCATCTCTTCAATCTTCAATACAATTCTTCGCCTTGAATACTATCCCAAAACCTGGAAAACGTCACTAATTACGCTCATCCCTAAACTCGGAAAACCAATACACGAAACTAGCTCCTATCGTTCAATTAGCCTTCTACCCACTTTGTCAAAACTATTCGAAAAGTTGCTAACGAATCGACTCCTTCCACTCCTAGAGGATCTGAAAACTCTGCCAGATCATCAATTCGGCTTTCGGAAGCAGCATTCCACAATAGAGCAAATCCACCGAATAACACACAGTATCAGCCAAACCGTCGAAAAGAAAAAATACTGCTCAGCGGTATTTCTTGATATTCAACAGGCATTCGACAAAGTATGGCACGAAGGGCTTCTTTACAAACTTAAAAAAGTCCTACCACACACTTATTACTCCATGCTAAAGTCCTACCTAACCAATAGGCAATTCATGGTTAAATACGCAGACGCCATTACCACAACTTTCCCAATAGAAGCGGGCATACCCCAAGACAGTGTCCTCGGACCCCTTCTATTCTCCATCTACACTGCCGACTTACCAATATCAACAGGAATAATCATAGCAACATTTGCCGACGACACAGCGCTATTAGCGTCCCACGCCAACCCGACAATATCCTTATCCACCCTTCAGCAAGGTCTCGACTCAATGGAAAAGTGGTTCCACAAATGGGGCTTCAAAATTAATGAAAAAAAATCCACACATGTAACCTTCACGCTGCGAAAACAAACCTGCCCACAGGTCTCCATTAACAATATAACAGTTGCCAACAAAGACACAGTCAGATAGATACCTGGGCATGACTCTGGACAGGAGATTAACCTGGAAACAACATATCCTAGACAAATCTAAACAACTCAGGGACAAACTCAAACAATTTTATTGGCTCATTGGCCGTCGCTCCAACCTAAGCACACAGAACAAAATTACGCTCTATAAGACCGTGATAAAACCAGTCTGGATCTACGGAATCCAACTATGGGGAACAGCAAGTAATTCCAACATTGAAATACTCCAACGGTTCCAATCGAAAACGCTAAGATCCCTATTAAATGCACCCTGGTATGTTACCAACGAAACAATCCACCGTGACCTCAAGATACCTACAGTCAAAGATGAAATACACAAGTCCAGAAGCAGATATAACACAAGAGTCAACAACCACTATGCGGAACATTTTTGTAGATAATTTTATGATCTCCAATTTTTGTCTGGGCTATATTTTCGATAAAACTTACCGTTTTCAAGAAAAATTAAAAAAATCAGAAAATTTTAACTTTAACCTTGAATAACTTTTTTAGCACACATGGGATCAATGGGGACTTTTCACCCTTCATTTCTACTGGTGTACCCAAGTTCTCTACCAAAATTTAGCTCTGTTGGAATTTCTGTTCTTTGAAATTTCTATTTTGACCAGACTATTACTTGCAATCTGATACAAGATCTGCAGTCCGGATACAAAACAACAATATAATTTTATTTATCCTCTGTCTCATGTGCCGTTACAAGAATAAGAAACTTTCTTAATGCTAAATCCCAATTTTATGAATATGCGATTAATTTCTTCAATATTTGAACGGTAGTTGTTCAAGACAATTGGAAAGTTAAGGGTTTATGACTCTGCTGAATGGGGTCTAAGAAGGGTGTAAACCTGAAAATTCCCGAATGCTCAAGAGTGTCGTAAACCACTCGGTGAATTAAGGAAATCTTTATCCTCCCCACCCTTATTTTAAGCGATCGGCAGTCGGCCAATAGGGGAAATCAGTCGTCCATAACTATTATTTTCCATCTTACGAAAACTAATGGTTATGGAGTGGGACTGAAGAACTACTTTCTGGGGGTGGGTTTATAAACTACTTTCCTTCGTCAACCGGCTCACAATTCCAGTTTGTTCGGACGCGATCAGGTCGATACTCAGTGTGACGAGTCAGTCTGGTTCATAGTGCTAGTGTGCTAAGAAGAAGCAAAGTCAGTCAGAGACCACGTGCAAGAAGTTCGAGAGTCAGATCCGAAGGAAGCACATGCCGGATCCAGAGATCAGTTGACAGAGGGATATTAATCGGTAATCAGCGTACTGGAAACTCAAGACGAGGCACATCGCAGTAGCTAGGTGTGGAGCCTGCAGTCGTTGACAAACAAACATCTTCACGAACTTGCATTGCAGTGAATCGTCGAGTTTTGTATATTGCTTGTTTTGCGTTGAACGATGACTACACTAAAAAGGAGGTTCGGTTTCGATTTACTGAAACTTGAACGCCTTCATATTAGATCAGACCTCGCGAGATTCGATAATTTTTGGAAAACGCAAGGAAAGATTGCGCCTATCGAGGTCATTTGTAATTGGATCGTTAAGAGTGCACCGCTGATGGATCGCTTTCTGTTTATTCAGCAACAAATTCATTCGTACCTCGAAGAGGGAAGTGAGGAGGAGGAATCTCACATTTCATCAACGAAAGAGTTTCAAGATCTGTATTTTAAATTGATGTACGAGACTCAGACATATATAAGTGATTATTCGTTTCAAAGGCACTCTCGCAATTAACAGCGCGAATCAGGCAGTTAGAAACGAGTGCGTCTCATGCAGTGTCCGCAGCCGGCTACTATAAAATTACCGTCCATTCCACTGTCTTTTACGCATCATTTGCGATTACTTCCGCAATAACTTTGAATCGCTGATCAATCAAAACGAATCCTTGAGCAACATTGAGCAATTTCACTATTTATATTTAAAGTCTACAGTAAAGAGAGGATGATCTGGACGCTTAAAGCATTGGCAATGTCCGACGACAACTATAATGCCGCATGGAAACTTTAGTAGATTTGGAGGCGTTTCTCGAACGAACATACTAACAATAAGTGCGACCCTCAGAAACTACAATCGGGTCTTGTATCGTTTGTTAGCGCTGAGAGGCTCAAACGTCCATTGTGCACAGCTGACGATAAATTAGAGAATTTATACAGAGCACTGCGTTAAGACGTGTATAATCGTATAATCAAGTTCTTATAACACGCGAGCAACGGTCATTTTTATGGAGAGACGATCCTTTGCAGTCGGTCGATGTTTACGAGTCCACAGACGCATTCTTAAATTCTTTCCATTGGTTCATTGTATGCAGAGAAATTTAGAAATTATCCTATATAAATTGGAGAAATTCATTCTAACAACGGTGGAAATTTCGTGGATGCTATTCGCATCGCTACTTCAGAGGATTTTTGCCTGGGCACTATAGCGGTGGTCAAGGAGGATTGCCTTCTTCCTTCACGTTGGAGATTCGACCGTATCACCGAGATGCTTCAAGGCAAGGATGGCGTTACCAAAATCATCTCAATAAGGACAGCCACTGAGGTTGTCAAACGGCTGATGGCCAACATCTGCATCTTACCAATGAACAACGAACATCCAACACCGCGGGCAGGATTCAGAGACTTGTCAGACCGACGGTCTCAAAACAAGCTGAATAATATCCAATCCTATGTATTCAAACACATACACGGCGATGCACATAAAGTGATTTATTATATAACCATTGTAATTAATTACATTGCCAATTCATAGAATTGAACATAATCTTTAATCATTGTATATCGGTAGCCACTGTATTCGCGTAATTCAATAAAATCTATAGTCATGGTAAAATTGCATTGTTTAGCTGCGGTATGTTGTGGTGCAAAGGTCATGGTCCGACTGCGAACGAAAAGCTCACGAGCGAAAAACACGGATAGAACAGAATTTTTGTCTCACTCGGAAGGTTGTAACATTCGGTTGTAACACACATTTTTAAATAAATAATAAATGAATAAATTATAATGAGTTAATAAATTTGTATACATTACACGTATATCTGCTTTTTACTTTCTATGCTACACGTTGTTTTGATAAGAATAAATTGCAGATTCCTACTTGATGCGCGCCCATCAAAATTTGTCCTTTCCACAGGGTACATTAACCCCGAAACTGCCCATACGACCATCGTCGTGAAGAGGTTGTAGAGCTGCTCTGCTGATTAGAACTAATAATCTAGATAACTGTATTTTTAAGTACATTTAAATCTATTTTTTCAGTCAAAGTTAATAACGTAGAGGAGTCTGGCTTGTATGAAAACACGGATATATTACGGTTGTTACGAACTGACTATTTTATTTATTTTAAATTTTTTGTCATGTAATTACAGCAACATTCGATATTTGCATGTATGTAATTGCATAATCGTAATCCGAAGAACAGAGGTTTCTCTGACGCACCACGGAAGTTGACAATTTGCTGCGATCCAGTCGGAGATTATTGTATCTAGATATTATACCAATCAATACAATCGATACAAGTAGCAACTCGAGATGATTCAACGCATATGTGACGCGTGTCTTACTGGTAGCGTAAAACGATTTTATGCGCAAATTAACTTACACAAACATTATATTCTAATAATTTATCTATATTTACATCTTTGAAAATATGATTTTGTAATTTTAATTTCTTTATCTTTTTGTATGATATAATTTATAAAACATTTACCAAGATGCTTCCTTGGATTGGCCAAAATTCTTCCTTGGTGACATTACACCAAATTGAATGTGATAACAGTGTCCGCAGCCTATCATTTTTACAGCATAATTGTTTTTTCAATTGTTATTTGATTTATCAGCTCAGTGGTAAAAAATATCTTCAAAAAATCATTTCTTTTTTTTCCTTGCGCGGGGAAATGGTCACCCCGTCTCACTTCTGGGAAGCGGGGGGCAGTGTCGGACTCTTACCGACTGAAACCCCGCGGTCGGTTAACAGGAATATCCCGGGACCTCTTTCGAATTGCTGCCGGAGCATTCCTGCATCTTTTCCCAATCTAAGGGAATCATTCCTCAGGTCTAATTTCGGGTAGCAATCCTCGCCCGAACCCAGGCCGCTCAGGTTTTCGTACACGCGCAGCAACGCCAAGGCCTGGAGCTCGAACGGAGGAGACGCCGCCAAGACAGACACCGATACATAGGATATTTATGTTTCCCAATATATTTTACAATATAATTATATATCTAAAGATTATTAAATAATAATATTTTATATAAACAATAATATTTATATAAATAATTGTATAATATATTTATTTGGTTTAAATTTTAAAATATATATATAAATTTTTATATAATATAAATATTTATATTAAAATTATAATTTGTTTATATTTATAATTAATAATTATATATTAATATATACTTGTATATATAAAAGATAATCTATTTTTTTTTCAAAAAATAATGAATTTTTTACAAAGATACCATCCTATAAAAATATTTTTTTTTCGAAATTTTTTTTAAATGTATTATTTATAAAAATAACATTTAAAATAATTAAATATTAATTAAATATAATAATAATAATAATAATAATAATAATAATAATAATAATAATAATTAAAATTAACATTTATATAATAGGCTAAGTTTAAGCTAATAGGCTCATGCCCTATCGATAAATTTTTAAAATTTTTATATAAAACCATATTTCCTATAAATAAATCAAAATTCCGGTGCGTAAAATGTGCAGGTAATCACCCCACTGACCAATGCACCAAATCCCCTGAAACCCCCGCGAAGTGTATCCACTGTCAAGGAGAGCATAATGCGAACTACAAAGGATGCTCAGCCTATAAAACACTACATAATATTAAGTATCCAAAACTGAGACCCAAGGAGATAACCATACAAGAACCTAGACCCCAAAAACTCACCACACCATCAATGTCCTATGCCCAGGCAACACAAGGAAACGTAAACAACTCGAAAACACACAATGTACACAGAGAAAATAGAATTCCCACCTCACAAAACACAGACAACTTCACCAGACTCGAAAAAGCAATTATCGAGAAGCAAACTGAGCAAATTAACAACTTGCTGTCACTACTCACACTCTTCATGGACAAATTTATACGCACAGAAGAAAAATAAAACCAATGCGTATAGCTCTGTGGAACGCCAACGGTCTAGCTCAGCACTTATAAATAAGCTCAGCATTAATAAATAAATTAATAAATAAATCCCAGCAGTTACTAATGTTGAAGAATGAACTAAAGAAGAAACAGGTGTAGGAGCTATCATTGCAGCAGGTAATCAAATTATAAATACTAATTGTGCACTTTTTCTAAATACTATAACTAAAAATATAAATAAAATTAATAAATTTATATTATATAAAATTAAATTTCATCTACCAAAAATTATTATAAAAGAAATAATTATTAATAATCTTGAATCTCCTAAACGATTTAAAATCACAGTTATTATTCCTGAATTAAAAGCTAAATTCTTTTGATAATAAATAATTAAACAATAAGAAATTAATCCTAATCCATCCCATCCTAACAATAAAGTTAATATATTAGGACTTAAAATTAAAAAAATTATTGATAATAAAAATAATATCATTAAATAATAAAAACGTTTAATTAAATGTTTATTATTTAAATCTATATATCTTACTCTATATAATAAAATTATTGAACAAATCAATATAACTAAAAATATAAATATTTACAATTTAAACCTAATTACTAAAATTAAATTCATTTTTATTGAATTTAAATTATAAATTATTCATTCATAAATAAATAATTTATTTATAAATAAAATATAAAATCCAAAAAGTATAAAAATTAAACTTATTATAATTAATATAATTCCAAAAACAACTATTTTTAAAATAATTTAAAATATTTTATATTTATATATCATTGAAATCACAATTCAATATTTTTAATTAAACTATTTAAATAAAAAAATAAATTAAAAATAAATAAATTTAAAGGTAATAAATGTAAAATTAAAGTTGAATAATTTAATAAACTTCTATTTATTAAATTAATATTAAAATTATAAATTTTTCCAAACTGAATAAATCTATATAAATAAATTGAATATATAAATCTAAATAAACAATAAAAAAAATAAAAATATAAATAAATATTTATATCATATAATTAATCTTATTAATAAAAAAATTTCACTTGCCATATTTAAAGAAATTGGAGCTCCTGAATTATATACACACATTATAAATCATATTATTGATATTGAAGGTATTAAATTAATTAATCCTTTATTTACAAAAATAATTCGTCTATTAGTTTGTTTATTAATTTCATTAACTAAATAAAATAAACCTGAAGAAACTAATCCATGAGAAATTATTATTAATAATCCTCCTAATAAACCAATTTTTAAACCCCTTAATATTCCTATAGATATAATTCCTATATGAATCACTGAAGATAAAGCAATAATTAATTTTATATCAAATTGAAATAAACATATTATTCTTAAAATTAATATTCCAAATAAATTAATTATTATTAAATAATAAGATAAATTAATAAATTTATTCTTAAAAATTAAAATTAATCGTAATATTCCATATCTTCCTAATTTTAATATTACTGAAGCCAAAATTATTGATCTAAAAAAAGAAGCTTCTACATGTGCCTTAATTAATCATCCATGAAATATATATATATTGGAATTTTAATTAAAAAAGATATTAATAAATAAATAAAATTAAAATAATCAAATTTAAATTTCTTAATCTCTAATAAAAAAAAAAAAATTATTCTACCTCTTCTTTCTAATATTTTAAAAATTAAATATAATATTGGTAAAGAAAATACTAAAGTATAAAATATTAAATAAAATGCGGCTAAAATTCGATCCTCTCTATATCCTCATTCTATTACCATATAAAAAATTAATAATAATCTAGATTCATATATAAAGTAAAATACTAATAAATCTATAACTATAAAATTTAATAATATTAAAAAAAATAAAATTAAATTTAATATTAAACAACTTTTTCTTATTTCATTTAAATTTAAAAAAATTATTCCAAATACTCAAATTATTATTAAAATTAAATAATTAGAATAATTATTATTTCTTAAACCTCCAACAATATTAATTCACTTAATTCATCTAATATTTTTTAAAAAATATAATCTTATTAAAAATATTAAATTTCTCAAAATATAAAAATTAATATAATTTATCAAAAATATTACAACTAATAAAATTAAAACTTCATTCATTATATTAAATTCACAAAATTAATTTTTTGATGACCATATTCATAATTTATTCTTACTAACAATGATAAACCTAATACCCTCTCACATACTGAATAAATTAAATAAATTAAATAAAGAAATCCACCATAATTTATTGATATTAAATAAAATAAAATTATTGCAATCAAATATTCAATTCCAATTAAAAAACTTAAAAAATAAATTCTATAATTTAACACAACAATTAATATTAAAAATACTATATTAAAAATTAAATAATCTAAAATAAATTCAATACTATCATATATATATATATATATATATATATATATATATATATATATATAAAATATTAAATTTCAAAAAAATTTTTTTTTTTAAATATCAATAATCACCAAAATTATTATTTTAATTAAACTATTTTTTGTTAATATAATATAAATGTTTTATAGTTTAATAAAAACATTAATTTTGTAAATTAAAAATTTAATTATAATATTAATATAACAAAATTTAAATAAAAAAAAAAAAATAAAAATGAAAACTTTATTAATTCTTAATTTTATTTTATACATAAATTTAAATATTAGTTTAATACTAATTATTTATTATTTTTATATAAATATCTTCCATTCTCCTTTAAAACAATTAATTTGTTCAATTTTATATATTATTTACATAACATTTAATACTTTAATTTTAAAACAAAATTTTTCAATAAATATATATATTTTAATAATCATTTTCATTAGAGGAATTTTAATTATATTTTCTTATTTTATTAGATTAATCAATAAAATAAAAAAGAAAAAAAAATATTATTTCTAAAATTTTAATTTTAAATTCATTTATTTTATTAACTATAATTTTTCAAATTTATCAAATCAAAATTATTCTTAAACATTTAAATTTTAATTTTTACAAAAACAATAAATTTAAAATTATTAAAAATTTATATTATAAACCAAATTATTTAATTTTATTAATAATTATTATTTTCTTAATTTTAATATTATTTATTATAACAAAAATCTGTTATACTAAAAATAAAAATTTACGAACAAAAAAATGAAAAAAATAATTTCTATAATTTATAAAACTCGTATATTAAATTTACCATTATCATTTATTAATTTACCTACACCAATCAACATTAATTATATATGAAATTTTGGTTCAATTCTAGGAATATTTTTAATAATTCAAATTATTTCAGGATTATTTTTATCTATACATTATTGTCCTAATATTAACATTGCCTTCTATAGAATTTCTAATATTATCAAAGATATAAATTCCGGATGATTAATTCGTTTAATTCATATAAATGGAGCCTCATTTTATTTTTTAATTATATATTTACATATTGCACGAAATTTATTCTATTATTCATTCAAATTAATTCAAGTATGATCAATTGGTGTATCAATCTTATTTTTATCTATAGCAACAGCTTTTTTAGGGTATGTACTTCCATGAGATCAAATATCATTTTGAGGAGCAATAGTAATTACAAATCTTATTTCAGCAATTCCCTATATTGGACAATTTACTGTTGAATGAATTTGAGGGGGATTTTCAATTAATAATGACACACTAAATCGATTTTATTCCTTTCACTTTATTTTACCTTTCATCATGTTATTAATAGTATTTATACATTTAATAATTCTACATATTACAGGATCATCAAATCCAATTCATTCAAAAATAAATATTTACAAAATTAATTTTCACCCATATTTTACTATTAAAGATTTAATTACTATTATTTTTACATTTAATTTATTTATATTAATTAATTTACAAATACCTTTTATATTAGGAGAACCTGATAATTTTAAAATAGCAAATCCTATAATTAACCCTGTTCATATTTGTTGTTATTTTATGTTTTAGAGGTAGGATCGCGTTAGTTTGTATTATGTTATATAGATAATAAATCCACACTTCTCGGAGCAGAAAAACCTTTATTGCACACACTTAGAAGGGTCACAAACGAATGAAAGAAAAAGGCAAGAGAGGTCCTAAAACTATCGATCAGGTCTATCGACCGTGTCTAGGAATAACTTCTATTTACTCCTTTTGTAACTAGCCGTCAGCATATAGATTTGCATATTCAATTTTACGTACAATTCCTAATAAATTAGGAGGTGTAATTATATTATTTATATCAATCTTTATTTTATATTTTTAATTCCTTTAATTAATACAAATAATTTGAAAAATAATAAGTTTTACTTTATTAACAAATTTATATACTAATGATTTATCAATATTTTTATTATATTAACTTGATTAGGAGGACAAATAATTGAATATCCATATACTAATTTAAACATAATTTTTACTTTAATATACTTTATATACATAATTATATCATTATATATAAATGTAGTATCGTGGACAAAAGGCCTAAGATATCTGCCGAATCGTAAACAATGTCGCGAGAGCCGCGGCATCGTCGGGTACATCAATGTGTCGTCGATCCTTTTTAAGTGGATAGTTTCGTGGAAAGGGCCCGCGTGACCCTGGCCACGGGCGTTTCGGGACACGTGTCTCGAACGGCGGGAAAAGACAAAGAGACGTTAAAGTCAGTATTAGTTGAGAAGCCGGAGAGAACGGATGCGAAAGGTGTGCAGAGTGTGAATTGAGAAGCGAGAGCGAGCGAGTGTAGAAGCCGAAGAGTGTGAATCGGGAAGTCGAAAGCCGCGTCTGAAAATAAGACGTACGACAGCATTGTAATTATTTCGTTGCTTCGAATATTATTAATTAAATCAAAACATCATTACTTGTCCTTTCCTCTAAGACCCATTAAGATACTACATAAATAATATCTGAGATTTAATTTAAAAAAAATAAGTTAATGAACTTGAACAAGTATATGACTTGAAATCATACCATAGAAATAAAATTTTCTATTAACTTAATTTAATAATTAATCATATTAACTTTTTAAATATACCAATAAACTAAAAATTTATTAATAACTTAATCCTTAATACAAATGAATTTTATTTAGTTAAATTAATTAATTAATATATATATGTATGTATGTATGTATGTATGTATGTATGTATGTATGTATGTATGTATGTATGTATGTATGTATGTAAATGTTTAATAAATATAAATAAAAATAAAATAAATGTTAAATAAATATATTATAAATATAATGTTAAATTTGTTAAACTTCATAAAAATTAAGAATATTAAATAATAATAATGATAATAATTTAATTAAAAGTAAATTAAAAGTTAACTATTAAACAAATATTAAATTATTAAATATAAATCAAAAATAATAAATATAAAAATTAATAATTAAAAAATATAAATTTTTAAAAATATTAATTTAACTAAATAATAATTTAACTAAATAAAACAAAATAAAACTTAAATTATGAAAAATTATAAAATTAAAAATTCTGAATTACGAAAAATAACTAAATAAATCTTTTAAATATACATTTATCATAATCTTAAAATATTCAGTTAAATAAAATTCAAATTTAATCTTAAAAATACTTAAAAATTTAGTCAATTTTTTATTAAAATTAATTAAATTAAACGAAAACTTATATAAAAAAATTAAATTAAATAAAAAATAAAATAAAAACTTATCTATAAAAATATTAAAATTGATCAAATTAAACAAAAATCTAGTTAAAAAAATATTTAAATTTAATAAAAAATAAAATAAAAATCTATAAACATAAATATTTAAATTTATTAAATTGAACAAAAAATTTATTAAAAAAAATGTTTAAATTAAATAAAAAGTAAAATAAAAATTTATAAATGAAAACATTAAAATTAATTAAATTAAATAAAAATTCAATCAAAAAATTATTTAAATTAAATAAAAAAATAAAATAAAATAAAGTCTATAAATAAATAAATGAAAAATTATTAAATAAATACTTAATAAAAAAATATTTAATAAATCCATTTAAATTAATCTATCCAATAATTATTAAAACTACAGCAGTTATAATTTCTGCATTTTCGTTTGTTAATAAAATTACACATGTATCCATTCTTACTATTACTACATAAATATAAATAATTGTCATTCCAGCAGTAAACCATATTCCCTTGGCCAAAATCTATAAATATTTTCTCAAACTTAAACCATTTAAACAAATTAAAAAATAAAATATAATCCAATAAATATTTTATTAATAATCAACATATTTTTATTTAAAATTATAAAATATTAAAATTTAATATTATTAATTCTTTTATTAAATAAATAAATAAAGAATGAAACAAAATTAATATTAACAATTCAAGTCAACATATTTTTATTAAAATATCATAACGAATTCGCGGTAAAACTCCACGAATTATAACCAACAAAATTATATGAAATATAAAAATTAATATAAAACCAAACGATCAATTATAAAATCCAAAAAATATTACAGTTAAAATTATTCTTATAAATATAATATTTATATATTCTGATAAAAAAATTAACACAAATAATCTTCTAAAATACTCAAGATTAAATCCAGAAACTAATTCAGATTCCCTCTCAATTAAATCAAATGGCACACGATTCAAATCAATTAATACACTAACAATAAAAATTAAATATAAAGGATATATAAAAAATATAAAATTAACATTTTTTTGAAAATTAATAAATTCAAAAAATGAATAATCCTCAATTATAAATATTAAAATAAAAAATATTATAAATAATAAAATTTCAAATGAAATTATTTGAGAAACTACACGTAACGATCCTAAAATAGAATAATTACATATTGAAACTCAACCAATCATAATAATTGAATAAACTGTTAACCTTAAAATTAACATTAAATAAATAATTCTAAAATCAATAAAATAAAATTTATAAATTCAAGGATAAACTAATCATATAATTATTGATAAAAAAAATATAATTATTGGACTAAACAAATATATTATATTAATTCTTAAATAAAAAATCTCCTTAGTTAATAATTTTAAAGCATCTCTAAATGGTTGCAATAAACCTTTAAATATTACTTTATTAGGACCCTTTCGTAATTGAATATAACCTAAAATTTTACGTTCAAATAAAGTTAAAAATGCAACTCCAATTAAAATTGTAATTATTAATAAAATATAATTTAAAAAATTATTTATAATTATTATATATTATAACTAATTATAATTTATTTAAATTCTAAATTTAATGCACTAAATATGCTAATATAATTAAATTATATATTTATTAAATAAAATTTATAATTAAATTATAAATTATAGTCCTTTCGTACAAATAATTTATTATTTCATTTTATAGATAGAAATCAATCTGAGTCACGTCGATTTGAACTCAGATCATGTAAGATTTTAAAAGTCGAACAGACTTAATTATTAAATTTGTCCATTTAAAATTTATCTTAATTCAACATCGAGGTCGCAATCATCTTTATAAATATGATCTTTAAAAAGATATTACGCTGTTATCCCTAAGGTAATTTATTCTTGTAATTTTTATTAAAAGATCACCAAAAATTATTCTTTAATCAAAGTTAATATTTAAAATAAAGTTTGATAAATTTACCTGTCCTCCCAACAAAATATTAATACTTAATAATTAAATTATAATCAAAATATTAATATAAAATTCTATAGGGTCTTATCGTCCCATAAACAAATTTCAGCATTTTAATTAAAAATTTAAATTAATTATATATATATATATATATATATATATATATATATATGAGACAGTATATATCTCATTAACTCCTTCATTCCAGTTCCTAATTAAAAAACGATTGATTATGCTACCTTTGTACAGTCAGTTATACTGCAGCCATTAAATTTTTAAAATCATTGGGCAGAATTGACTTAAAATTATTACTCAATAAGCCATGTTTTTGTTAAACAGGTGGATATATTAAATTTGCCGAATTCCTTATATATATATATTATATATTTATAGAAATAAACTTTAAACTTAAAACATTATTTATTAATTACTAATTCATTCATTATTATATTTAATTTTAATAAATTAAAAATTATTATTTTTTTTTTAAATATACATTTACTTATTAATATATTTTAATTTTAAAATCTATAATATTTATAAATTATTAAATTATTAAATACTCATTAATAAAAATTATTTTTAAATTAATATTATTAAACCTTATTCCTCCAATACCGCTCCGGGAATAACGGAATACCTGCATTCTTCCTTCCAAATGTCTCTCCCTAATAAATCTTTCACTTCTCTAGAGGTTACTGAATTAATCCATCGTTTGAACCCCAGGAAAGCACCGGGACATGATCAAATAAGTAATAAAGCAATTAAGGAACTACCCGTAAAAGGGATTCCACTCATCTCTTCAATCTTCAATACAATTCTTCGCCTTGAATACTATCCCAAAACCTGGAAAACGTCACTAATTACGCTCATCCCTAAACTCGGAAAACCAATACACGAAACTAGCTCCTATCGTTCAATTAGCCTTCTACCCACTTTGTCAAAACTATTCGAAAAGTTGCTAACGAATCGACTCCTTCCACTCCTAGAGGATCTGAAAACTCTGCCAGATCATCAATTCGGCTTTCGGAAGCAGCATTCCACAATAGAGCAAATCCACCGAATAACACACAGTATCAGCCAAACCGTCGAAAAGAAAAAATACTGCTCAGCGGTATTTCTTGATATTCAACAGGCATTCGACAAAGTATGGCACGAAGGGCTTCTTTACAAACTTAAAAAAGTCCTACCACACACTTATTACTCCATGCTAAAGTCCTACCTAACCAATAGGCAATTCATGGTTAAATACGCAGACGCCATTACCACAACTTTCCCAATAGAAGCGGGCATACCCCAAGACAGTGTCCTCGGACCCCTTCTATTCTCCATCTACACTGCCGACTTACCAATATCAACAGGAATAATCATAGCAACATTTGCCGACGACACAGCGCTATTAGCGTCCCACGCCAACCCGACAATATCCTTATCCACCCTTCAGCAAGGTCTCGACTCAATGGAAAAGTGGTTCCACAAATGGGGCTTCAAAATTAATGAAAAAAAATCCACACATGTAACCTTCACGCTGCGAAAACAAACCTGCCCACAGGTCTCCATTAACAATATAACAGTTGCCAACAAAGACACAGTCAGATAGATACCTGGGCATGACTCTGGACAGGAGATTAACCTGGAAACAACATATCCTAGACAAATCTAAACAACTCAGGGACAAACTCAAACAATTTTATTGGCTCATTGGCCGTCGCTCCAACCTAAGCACACAGAACAAAATTACGCTCTATAAGACCGTGATAAAACCAGTCTGGATCTACGGAATCCAACTATGGGGAACAGCAAGTAATTCCAACATTGAAATACTCCAACGGTTCCAATCGAAAACGCTAAGATCCCTATTAAATGCACCCTGGTATGTTACCAACGAAACAATCCACCGTGACCTCAAGATACCTACAGTCAAAGATGAAATACACAAGTCCAGAAGCAGATATAACACAAGAGTCAACAACCACTATGCGGAACATTTTTGTAGATAATTTTATGATCTCCAATTTTTGTCTGGGCTATATTTTCGATAAAACTTACCGTTTTCAAGAAAAATTAAAAAAATCAGAAAATTTTAACTTTAACCTTGAATAACTTTTTTAGCACACATGGGATCAATGGGGACTTTTCACCCTTCATTTCTACTGGTGTACCCAAGTTCTCTACCAAAATTTAGCTCTGTTGGAATTTCTGTTCTTTGAAATTTCTATTTTGACCAGACTATTACTTGCAATCTGATACAAGATCTGCAGTCCGGATACAAAACAACAATATAATTTTATTTATCCTCTGTCTCATGTGCCGTTACAAGAATAAGAAACTTTCTTAATGCTAAATCCCAATTTTATGAATATGCGATTAATTTCTTCAATATTTGAACGGTAGTTGTTCAAGACAATTGGAAAGTTAAGGGTTTATGACTCTGCTGAATGGGGTCTAAGAAGGGTGTAAACCTGAAAATTCCCGAATGCTCAAGAGTGTCGTAAACCACTCGGTGAATTAAGGAAATCTTTATCCTCCCCACCCTTATTTTAAGCGATCGGCAGTCGGCCAATAGGGGAAATCAGTCGTCCATAACTATTATTTTCCATCTTACGAAAACTAATGGTTATGGAGTGGGACTGAAGAACTACTTTCTGGGGGTGGGTTTATAAACTACTTTCCTTCGTCAACCGGCTCACAATTCCAGTTTGTTCGGACGCGATCAGGTCGATACTCAGTGTGACGAGTCAGTCTGGTTCATAGTGCTAGTGTGCTAAGAAGAAGCAAAGTCAGTCAGAGACCACGTGCAAGAAGTTCGAGAGTCAGATCCGAAGGAAGCACATGCCGGATCCAGAGATCAGTTGACAGAGGGATATTAATCGGTAATCAGCGTACTGGAAACTCAAGACGAGGCACATCGCAGTAGCTAGGTGTGGAGCCTGCAGTCGTTGACAAACAAACATCTTCACGAACTTGCATTGCAGTGAATCGTCGAGTTTTGTATATTGCTTGTTTTGCGTTGAACGATGACTACACTAAAAAGGAGGTTCGGTTTCGATTTACTGAAACTTGAACGCCTTCATATTAGATCAGACCTCGCGAGATTCGATAATTTTTGGAAAACGCAAGGAAAGATTGCGCCTATCGAGGTCATTTGTAATTGGATCGTTAAGAGTGCACCGCTGATGGATCGCTTTCTGTTTATTCAGCAACAAATTCATTCGTACCTCGAAGAGGGAAGTGAGGAGGAGGAATCTCACATTTCATCAACGAAAGAGTTTCAAGATCTGTATTTTAAATTGATGTACGAGACTCAGACATATATAAGTGATTATTCGTTTCAAAGGCACTCTCGCAATTAACAGCGCGAATCAGGCAGTTAGAAACGAGTGCGTCTCATGCAGTGTCCGCAGCCGGCTACTATAAAATTACCGTCCATTCCACTGTCTTTTACGCATCATTTGCGATTACTTCCGCAATAACTTTGAATCGCTGATCAATCAAAACGAATCCTTGAGCAACATTGAGCAATTTCACTATTTATATTTAAAGTCTACAGTAAAGAGAGGATGATCTGGACGCTTAAAGCATTGGCAATGTCCGACGACAACTATAATGCCGCATGGAAACTTTAGTAGATTTGGAGGCGTTTCTCGAACGAACATACTAACAATAAGTGCGACCCTCAGAAACTACAATCGGGTCTTGTATCGTTTGTTAGCGCTGAGAGGCTCAAACGTCCATTGTGCACAGCTGACGATAAATTAGAGAATTTATACAGAGCACTGCGTTAAGACGTGTATAATCGTATAATCAAGTTCTTATAACACGCGAGCAACGGTCATTTTTATGGAGAGACGATCCTTTGCAGTCGGTCGATGTTTACGAGTCCACAGACGCATTCTTAAATTCTTTCCATTGGTTCATTGTATGCAGAGAAATTTAGAAATTATCCTATATAAATTGGAGAAATTCATTCTAACAACGGTGGAAATTTCGTGGATGCTATTCGCATCGCTACTTCAGAGGATTTTTGCCTGGGCACTATAGCGGTGGTCAAGGAGGATTGCCTTCTTCCTTCACGTTGGAGATTCGACCGTATCACCGAGATGCTTCAAGGCAAGGATGGCGTTACCAAAATCATCTCAATAAGGACAGCCACTGAGGTTGTCAAACGGCTGATGGCCAACATCTGCATCTTACCAATGAACAACGAACATCCAACACCGCGGGCAGGATTCAGAGACTTGTCAGACCGACGGTCTCAAAACAAGCTGAATAATATCCAATCCTATGTATTCAAACACATACACGGCGATGCACATAAAGTGATTTATTATATAACCATTGTAATTAATTACATTGCCAATTCATAGAATTGAACATAATCTTTAATCATTGTATATCGGTAGCCACTGTATTCGCGTAATTCAATAAAATCTATAGTCATGGTAAAATTGCATTGTTTAGCTGCGGTATGTTGTGGTGCAAAGGTCATGGTCCGACTGCGAACGAAAAGCTCACGAGCGAAAAACACGGATAGAACAGAATTTTTGTCTCACTCGGAAGGTTGTAACATTCGGTTGTAACACACATTTTTAAATAAATAATAAATGAATAAATTATAATGAGTTAATAAATTTGTATACATTACACGTATATCTGCTTTTTACTTTCTATGCTACACGTTGTTTTGATAAGAATAAATTGCAGATTCCTACTTGATGCGCGCCCATCAAAATTTGTCCTTTCCACAGGGTACATTAACCCCGAAACTGCCCATACGACCATCGTCGTGAAGAGGTTGTAGAGCTGCTCTGCTGATTAGAACTAATAATCTAGATAACTGTATTTTTAAGTACATTTAAATCTATTTTTTCAGTCAAAGTTAATAACGTAGAGGAGTCTGGCTTGTATGAAAACACGGATATATTACGGTTGTTACGAACTGACTATTTTATTTATTTTAAATTTTTTGTCATGTAATTACAGCAACATTCGATATTTGCATGTATGTAATTGCATAATCGTAATCCGAAGAACAGAGGTTTCTCTGACGCACCACGGAAGTTGACAATTTGCTGCGATCCAGTCGGAGATTATTGTATCTAGATATTATACCAATCAATACAATCGATACAAGTAGCAACTCGAGATGATTCAACGCATATGTGACGCGTGTCTTACTGGTAGCGTAAAACGATTTTATGCGCAAATTAACTTACACAAACATTATATTCTAATAATTTATCTATATTTACATCTTTGAAAATATGATTTTGTAATTTTAATTTCTTTATCTTTTTGTATGATATAATTTATAAAACATTTACCAAGATGCTTCCTTGGATTGGCCAAAATTCTTTCTTCCTTGGTGACATTACACCAAATTGAATGTGATAACAGTGTCCGCAGCCTATCATTTTTACAGCATAATTGTTTTTTCAATTGTTATTTGATTTATCAGCTCAGTGGTAAAAAATATCTTCAAAAAATCATTTCTTTTTTTTCCTTGCGCGGGGAAATGGTCACCCCGTCTCACTTCTGGGAAGCGGGGGGCAGTGTCGGACTCTTACCGACTGAAACCCCGCGGTCGGTTAACAGGAATATCCCGGGACCTCTTTCGAATTGCTGCCGGAGCATTCCTGCATCTTTTCCCAATCTAAGGGAATCATTCCTCAGGTCTAATTTCGGGTAGCAATCCTCGCCCGAACCCAGGCCGCTCAGGTTTTCGTACACGCGCAGCAACGCCAAGGCCTGGAGCTCGAACGGAGGAGACGCCGCCAAGACAGACACCGATACATAGGATATTTATGTTTCCCAATATATTTTACAATATAATTATATATCTAAAGATTATTAAATAATAATATTTTATATAAACAATAATATTTATATAAATAATTGTATAATATATTTATTTGGTTTAAATTTTAAAATATATATATAAATTTTTATATAATATAAATATTTATATTAAAATTATAATTTGTTTATATTTATAATTAATAATTATATATTAATATATACTTGTATATATAAAAGATAATCTATTTTTTTTTCAAAAAATAATGAATTTTTTACAAAGATACCATCCTATAAAAATATTTTTTTTTCGAAATTTTTTTTAAATGTATTATTTATAAAAATAACATTTAAAATAATTAAATATTAATTAAATATAATAATAATAATAATAATAATAATAATAATAATAATAATAATAATAATTAAAATTAACATTTATATAATAGGCTAAGTTTAAGCTAATAGGCTCATGCCCTATCGATAAATTTTTAAAATTTTTATATAAAACCATATTTCCTATAAATAAATCAAAATTCCGGTGCGTAAAATGTGCAGGTAATCACCCCACTGACCAATGCACCAAATCCCCTGAAACCCCCGCGAAGTGTATCCACTGTCAAGGAGAGCATAATGCGAACTACAAAGGATGCTCAGCCTATAAAACACTACATAATATTAAGTATCCAAAACTGAGACCCAAGGAGATAACCATACAAGAACCTAGACCCCAAAAACTCACCGCACCATCAATGTCCTATGCCCAGGCAACACAAAGAAACGTAAACAACTCGAAAACACACAGTGTACACACAGAAAATAGAATTCCCACCACACAAAACACAGACAACTTCACCAGACTCGAAAAAGCAATTATCGAGAAGCAAACTGAGCAAATTAACAACTTGCTGTCACTACTCACACTCTTCATGGACAAATTTATACGCACAGAAGAAAAATAAAACCAATGCGTATAGCTCTGTGGAACGCCAACGGTCTAGCTCAGCACTTATAAATAAGCTCAGCATTAATAAATAAATTAATAAATAAATCCCAGCAGTTACTAATGTTGAAGAATGAACTAAAGAAGAAACAGGTGTAGGAGCTATCATTGCAGCAGGTAATCAAATTATAAATACTAATTGTGCACTTTTTCTAAATACTATAACTAAAAATATAAATAAAATTAATAAATTTATATTATATAAAATTAAATTTCATCTACCAAAAATTATTATAAAAGAAATAATTATTAATAATCTTGAATCTCCTAAACGATTTAAAATCACAGTTATTATTCCTGAATTAAAAGCTAAATTCTTTTGATAATAAATAATTAAACAATAAGAAATTAATCCTAATCCATCCCATCCTAACAATAAAGTTAATATATTAGGACTTAAAATTAAAAAAATTATTGATAATAAAAATAATATCATTAAATAATAAAAACGTTTAATTAAATGTTTATTATTTAAATCTATATATCTTACTCTATATAATAAAATTATTGAACAAATCAATATAACTAAAAATATAAATATTTACAATTTAAACCTAATTACTAAAATTAAATTCATTTTTATTGAATTTAAATTATAAATTATTCATTCATAAATAAATAATTTATTTATAAATAAAATATAAAATCCAAAAAATATAAAAATTAAACTTATTATAATTAATATAATTCCAAAAACAACTATTTTTAAAATAATTTAAAATATTTTATATTTATATATCATTGAAATCACAATTCAATATTTTTAATTAAACTATTTAAATAAAAAAATAAATTAAAAATAAATAAATTTAAAGGTAATAAATGTAAAATTAAAGTTGAATAATTTAATAAACTTCTATTTATTAAATTAATATTAAAATTATAAATTTTTCCAAACTGAATAAATCTATATAAATAAATTGAATATATAAATCTAAATAAACAATAAAAAAAATAAAAATATAAATAAATATTTATATCATATAATTAATCTTATTAATAAAAAAATTTCACTTGCCATATTTAAAGAAATTGGAGCTCCTGAATTATATACACACATTATAAATCATATTATTGATATTGAAGGTATTAAATTAATTAATCCTTTATTTACAAAAATAATTCGTCTATTAGTTTGTTTATTAATTTCATTAACTAAATAAAATAAACCTGAAGAAACTAATCCATGAGAAATTATTATTAATAATCCTCCTAATAAACCAATTTTTAAACCCCTTAATATTCCTATAGATATAATTCCTATATGAATCACTGAAGATAAAGCAATAATTAATTTTATATCAAATTGAAATAAACATATTATTCTTAAAATTAATATTCCAAATAAATTAATTATTATTAAATAATAAGATAAATTAATAAATTTATTCTTAAAAATTAAAATTAATCGTAATATTCCATATCTTCCTAATTTTAATATTACTGAAGCCAAAATTATTGATCTAAAAAAAGAAGCTTCTACATGTGCCTTAATTAATCATCCATGAAATATATATATATTGGAATTTTAATTAAAAAAGATATTAATAAATAAATAAAATTAAAATAATCAAATTTAAATTTCTTAATCTCTAATAAAAAAAAAAAAATTATTCTACCTCTTCTTTCTAATATTTTAAAAATTAAATATAATATTGGTAAAGAAAATACTAAAGTATAAAATATTAAATAAAATGCGGCTAAAATTCGATCCTCTCTATATCCTCATTCTATTACCATATAAAAAATTAATAATAATCTAGATTCATATATAAAGTAAAATACTAATAAATCTATAACTATAAAATTTAATAATATTAAAAAAAATAAAATTAAATTTAATATTAAACAACTTTTTCTTATTTCATTTAAATTTAAAAAAATTATTCCAAATACTCAAATTATTATTAAAATTAAATAATTAGAATAATTATTATTTCTTAAACCTCCAACAATATTAATTCACTTAATTCATCTAATATTTTTTAAAAAATATAATCTTATTAAAAATATTAAATTTCTCAAAATATAAAAATTAATATAATTTATCAAAAATATTACAACTAATAAAATTAAAACTTCATTCATTATATTAAATTCACAAAATTAATTTTTTGATGACCATATTCATAATTTATTCTTACTAACAATGATAAACCTAATACCCTCTCACATACTGAATAAATTAAATAAATTAAATAAAGAAATCCACCATAATTTATTGATATTAAATAAAATAAAATTATTGCAATCAAATATTCAATTCCAATTAAAAAACTTAAAAAATAAATTCTATAATTTAACACAACAATTAATATTAAAAATACTATATTAAAAATTAAATAATCTAAAATAAATTCAATACTATCATATATATATATATATATATATATATATATATATATATATATATATATAAAATATTAAATTTCAAAAAAATTTTTTTTTTTAAATATCAATAATCACCAAAATTATTATTTTAATTAAACTATTTTTTGTTAATATAATATAAATGTTTTATAGTTTAATAAAAACATTAATTTTGTAAATTAAAAATTTAATTATAATATTAATATAACAAAATTTAAATAAAAAAAAAAAAATAAAAATGAAAACTTTATTAATTCTTAATTTTATTTTATACATAAATTTAAATATTAGTTTAATACTAATTATTTATTATTTTTATATAAATATCTTCCATTCTCCTTTAAAACAATTAATTTGTTCAATTTTATATATTATTTACATAACATTTAATACTTTAATTTTAAAACAAAATTTTTCAATAAATATATATATTTTAATAATCATTTTCATTAGAGGAATTTTAATTATATTTTCTTATTTTATTAGATTAATCAATAAAATAAAAAAGAAAAAAAAATATTATTTCTAAAATTTTAATTTTAAATTCATTTATTTTATTAACTATAATTTTTCAAATTTATCAAATCAAAATTATTCTTAAACATTTAAATTTTAATTTTTACAAAAACAATAAATTTAAAATTATTAAAAATTTATATTATAAACCAAATTATTTAATTTTATTAATAATTATTATTTTCTTAATTTTAATATTATTTATTATAACAAAAATCTGTTATACTAAAAATAAAAATTTACGAACAAAAAAATGAAAAAAATAATTTCTATAATTTATAAAACTCGTATATTAAATTTACCATTATCATTTATTAATTTACCTACACCAATCAACATTAATTATATATGAAATTTTGGTTCAATTCTAGGAATATTTTTAATAATTCAAATTATTTCAGGATTATTTTTATCTATACATTATTGTCCTAATATTAACATTGCCTTCTATAGAATTTCTAATATTATCAAAGATATAAACTCCGGATGATTAATTCGTTTAATTCATATAAATGGAGCCTCATTTTATTTTTTAATTATATATTTACATATTGCACGAAATTTATTCTATTATTCATTCAAATTAATTCAAGTATGATCAATTGGTGTATCAATCTTATTTTTATCTATAGCAACAGCTTTTTTAGGGTATGTACTTCCATGAGATCAAATATCATTTTGAGGAGCAATAGTAATTACAAATCTTATTTCAGCAATTCCCTATATTGGACAATTTACTGTTGAATGAATTTGAGGGGGATTTTCAATTAATAATGACACACTAAATCGATTTTATTCCTTTCACTTTATTTTACCTTTCATCATGTTATTAATAGTATTTATACATTTAATAATTCTACATATTACAGGATCATCAAATCCAATTCATTCAAAAATAAATATTTACAAAATTAATTTTCACCCATATTTTACTATTAAAGATTTAATTACTATTATTTTTACATTTAATTTATTTATATTAATTAATTTACAAATACCTTTTATATTAGGAGAACCTGATAATTTTAAAATAGCAAATCCTATAATTAACCCTGTTCATATTTGTTGTTATTTTATGTTTTAGAGGTAGGATCGCGTTAGTTTGTATTATGTTATATAGATAATAAATCCACACTTCTCGGAGCAGAAAAACCTTTATTGCACACACTTAGAAGGGTCACAAACGAATGAAAGAAAAAGGCAAGAGAGGTCCTAAAACTATCGATCAGGTCTATCGACCGTGTCTAGGAATAACTTCTATTTACTCCTTTTGTAACTAGCCGTCAGCATATAGATTTGCATATTCAATTTTACGTACAATTCCTAATAAATTAGGAGGTGTAATTATATTATTTATATCAATCTTTATTTTATATTTTTAATTCCTTTAATTAATACAAATAATTTGAAAAATAATAAGTTTTACTTTATTAACAAATTTATATACTAATGATTTATCAATATTTTTATTATATTAACTTGATTAGGAGGACAAATAATTGAATATCCATATACTAATTTAAACATAATTTTTACTTTAATATACTTTATATACATAATTATATCATTATATATAAATGTAGTATCGTGGACAAAAGGCCTAAGATATCTGCCGAATCGTAAACAATGTCGCGAGAGCCGCGGCATCGTCGGGTACATCAATGTGTCGTCGATCCTTTTTAAGTGGATAGTTTCGTGGAAAGGGCCCGCGTGACCCTGGCCACGGGCGTTTCGGGACACGTGTCTCGAACGGCGGGAAAAGACAAAGAGACGTTAAAGTCAGTATTAGTTGAGAAGCCGGAGAGAACGGATGCGAAAGGTGTGCAGAGTGTGAATTGAGAAGCGAGAGCGAGCGAGTGTAGAAGCCGAAGAGTGTGAATCGGGAAGTCGAAAGCCGCGTCTGAAAATAAGACGTACGACAGCATTGTAATTATTTCGTTGCTTCGAATATTATTAATTAAATCAAAACATCATTACTTGTCCTTTCCTCTAAGACCCATTAAGATACTACATAAATAATATCTGAGATTTAATTTAAAAAAAATAAGTTAATGAACTTGAACAAGTATATGACTTGAAATCATACCATAGAAATAAAATTTTCTATTAACTTAATTTAATAATTAATCATATTAACTTTTTAAATATACCAATAAACTAAAAATTTATTAATAACTTAATCCTTAATACAAATGAATTTTATTTAGTTAAATTAATTAATTAATATATATATGTATGTATGTATGTATGTATGTATGTATGTATGTATGTATGTATGTAAATGTTTAATAAATATAAATAAAAATAAAATAAATGTTAAATAAATATATTATAAATATAATGTTAAATTTGTTAAACTTCATAAAAATTAAGAATATTAAATAATAATAATGATAATAATTTAATTAAAAGTAAATTAAAAGTTAACTATTAAACAAATATTAAATTATTAAATATAAATCAAAAATAATAAATATAAAAATTAATAATTAAAAAATATAAATTTTTAAAAATATTAATTTAACTAAATAATAATTTAACTAAATAAAACAAAATAAAACTTAAATTATGAAAAATTATAAAATTAAAAATTCTGAATTACGAAAAATAACTAAATAAATCTTTTAAATATACATTTATCATAATCTTAAAATATTCAGTTAAATAAAATTCAAATTTAATCTTAAAAATACTTAAAAATTTAGTCAATTTTTTATTAAAATTAATTAAATTAAACGAAAACTTATATAAAAAAATTAAATTAAATAAAAAATAAAATAAAAACTTATCTATAAAAATATTAAAATTGATCAAATTAAACAAAAATCTAGTTAAAAAAATATTTAAATTTAATAAAAAATAAAATAAAAATCTATAAACATAAATATTTAAATTTATTAAATTGAACAAAAAATTTATTAAAAAAAATGTTTAAATTAAATAAAAAGTAAAATAAAAATTTATAAATGAAAACATTAAAATTAATTAAATTAAATAAAAATTCAATCAAAAAATTATTTAAATTAAATAAAAAAATAAAATAAAATAAAGTCTATAAATAAATAAATGAAAAATTATTAAATAAATACTTAATAAAAAAATATTTAATAAATCCATTTAAATTAATCTATCCAATAATTATTAAAACTACAGCAGTTATAATTTCTGCATTTTCGTTTGTTAATAAAATTACACATGTATCCATTCTTACTATTACTACATAAATATAAATAATTGTCATTCCAGCAGTAAACCATATTCCCTTGGCCAAAATCTATAAATATTTTCTCAAACTTAAACCATTTAAACAAATTAAAAAATAAAATATAATCCAATAAATATTTTATTAATAATCAACATATTTTTATTTAAAATTATAAAATATTAAAATTTAATATTATTAATTCTTTTATTAAATAAATAAATAAAGAATGAAACAAAATTAATATTAACAATTCAAGTCAACATATTTTTATTAAAATATCATAACGAATTCGCGGTAAAACTCCACGAATTATAACCAACAAAATTATATGAAATATAAAAATTAATATAAAACCAAACGATCAATTATAAAATCCAAAAAATATTACAGTTAAAATTATTCTTATAAATATAATATTTATATATTCTGATAAAAAAATTAACACAAATAATCTTCTAAAATACTCAAGATTAAATCCAGAAACTAATTCAGATTCCCTCTCAATTAAATCAAATGGCACACGATTCAAATCAATTAATACACTAACAATAAAAATTAAATATAAAGGATATATAAAAAATATAAAATTAACATTTTTTTGAAAATTAATAAATTCAAAAAATGAATAATCCTCAATTATAAATATTAAAATAAAAAATATTATAAATAATAAAATTTCAAATGAAATTATTTGAGAAACTACACGTAACGATCCTAAAATAGAATAATTACATATTGAAACTCAACCAATCATAATAATTGAATAAACTGTTAACCTTAAAATTAACATTAAATAAATAATTCTAAAATCAATAAAATAAAATTTATAAATTCAAGGATAAACTAATCATATAATTATTGATAAAAAAAATATAATTATTGGACTAAACAAATATATTATATTAATTCTTAAATAAAAAATCTCCTTAGTTAATAATTTTAAAGCATCTCTAAATGGTTGCAATAAACCTTTAAATATTACTTTATTAGGACCCTTTCGTAATTGAATATAACCTAAAATTTTACGTTCAAATAAAGTTAAAAATGCAACTCCAATTAAAATTGTAATTATTAATAAAATATAATTTAAAAAATTATTTATAATTATTATATATTATAACTAATTATAATTTATTTAAATTCTAAATTTAATGCACTAAATATGCTAATATAATTAAATTATATATTTATTAAATAAAATTTATAATTAAATTATAAATTATAGTCCTTTCGTACAAATAATTTATTATTTCATTTTATAGATAGAAATCAATCTGAGTCACGTCGATTTGAACTCAGATCATGTAAGATTTTAAAAGTCGAACAGACTTAATTATTAAATTTGTCCATTTAAAATTTATCTTAATTCAACATCGAGGTCGCAATCATCTTTATAAATATGATCTTTAAAAAGATATTACGCTGTTATCCCTAAGGTAATTTATTCTTGTAATTTTTATTAAAAGATCACCAAAAATTATTCTTTAATCAAAGTTAATATTTAAAATAAAGTTTGATAAATTTACCTGTCCTCCCAACAAAATATTAATACTTAATAATTAAATTATAATCAAAATATTAATATAAAATTCTATAGGGTCTTATCGTCCCATAAACAAATTTCAGCATTTTAATTAAAAATTTAAATTAATTATATATATATATATATATATATATATATATATATATGAGACAGTATATATCTCATTAACTCCTTCATTCCAGTTCCTAATTAAAAAACGATTGATTATGCTACCTTTGTACAGTCAGTTATACTGCAGCCATTAAATTTTTAAAATCATTGGGCAGAATTGACTTAAAATTATTACTCAATAAGCCATGTTTTTGTTAAACAGGTGGATATATTAAATTTGCCGAATTCCTTATATATATATATTATATATTTATAGAAATAAACTTTAAACTTAAAACATTATTTATTAATTACTAATTCATTCATTATTATATTTAATTTTAATAAATTAAAAATTATTATTTTTTTTTTAAATATACATTTACTTATTAATATATTTTAATTTTAAAATCTATAATATTTATAAATTATTAAATTATTAAATACTCATTAATAAAAATTATTTTTAAATTAATATTATTAAACCTTATTCCTCCAATACCGCTCCGGGAATAACGGAATACCTGCATTCTTCCTTCCAAATGTCTCTCCCTAATAAATCTTTCACTTCTCTAGAGGTTACTGAATTAATCCATCGTTTGAACCCCAGGAAAGCACCGGGACATGATCAAATAAGTAATAAAGCAATTAAGGAACTACCCGTAAAAGGGATTCCACTCATCTCTTCAATCTTCAATACAATTCTTCGCCTTGAATACTATCCCAAAACCTGGAAAACGTCACTAATTACGCTCATCCCTAAACTCGGAAAACCAATACACGAAACTAGCTCCTATCGTTCAATTAGCCTTCTACCCACTTTGTCAAAACTATTCGAAAAGTTGCTAACGAATCGACTCCTTCCACTCCTAGAGGATCTGAAAACTCTGCCAGATCATCAATTCGGCTTTCGGAAGCAGCATTCCACAATAGAGCAAATCCACCGAATAACACACAGTATCAGCCAAACCGTCGAAAAGAAAAAATACTGCTCAGCGGTATTTCTTGATATTCAACAGGCATTCGACAAAGTATGGCACGAAGGGCTTCTTTACAAACTTAAAAAAGTCCTACCACACACTTATTACTCCATGCTAAAGTCCTACCTAACCAATAGGCAATTCATGGTTAAATACGCAGACGCCATTACCACAACTTTCCCAATAGAAGCGGGCATACCCCAAGACAGTGTCCTCGGACCCCTTCTATTCTCCATCTACACTGCCGACTTACCAATATCAACAGGAATAATCATAGCAACATTTGCCGACGACACAGCGCTATTAGCGTCCCACGCCAACCCGACAATATCCTTATCCACCCTTCAGCAAGGTCTCGACTCAATGGAAAAGTGGTTCCACAAATGGGGCTTCAAAATTAATGAAAAAAAATCCACACATGTAACCTTCACGCTGCGAAAACAAACCTGCCCACAGGTCTCCATTAACAATATAACAGTTGCCAACAAAGACACAGTCAGATAGATACCTGGGCATGACTCTGGACAGGAGATTAACCTGGAAACAACATATCCTAGACAAATCTAAACAACTCAGGGACAAACTCAAACAATTTTATTGGCTCATTGGCCGTCGCTCCAACCTAAGCACACAGAACAAAATTACGCTCTATAAGACCGTGATAAAACCAGTCTGGATCTACGGAATCCAACTATGGGGAACAGCAAGTAATTCCAACATTGAAATACTCCAACGGTTCCAATCGAAAACGCTAAGATCCCTATTAAATGCACCCTGGTATGTTACCAACGAAACAATCCACCGTGACCTCAAGATACCTACAGTCAAAGATGAAATACACAAGTCCAGAAGCAGATATAACACAAGAGTCAACAACCACTATGCGGAACATTTTTGTAGATAATTTTATGATCTCCAATTTTTGTCTGGGCTATATTTTCGATAAAACTTACCGTTTTCAAGAAAAATTAAAAAAATCAGAAAATTTTAACTTTAACCTTGAATAACTTTTTTAGCACACATGGGATCAATGGGGACTTTTCACCCTTCATTTCTACTGGTGTACCCAAGTTCTCTACCAAAATTTAGCTCTGTTGGAATTTCTGTTCTTTGAAATTTCTATTTTGACCAGACTATTACTTGCAATCTGATACAAGATCTGCAGTCCGGATACAAAACAACAATATAATTTTATTTATCCTCTGTCTCATGTGCCGTTACAAGAATAAGAAACTTTCTTAATGCTAAATCCCAATTTTATGAATATGCGATTAATTTCTTCAATATTTGAACGGTAGTTGTTCAAGACAATTGGAAAGTTAAGGGTTTATGACTCTGCTGAATGGGGTCTAAGAAGGGTGTAAACCTGAAAATTCCCGAATGCTCAAGAGTGTCGTAAACCACTCGGTGAATTAAGGAAATCTTTATCCTCCCCACCCTTATTTTAAGCGATCGGCAGTCGGCCAATAGGGGAAATCAGTCGTCCATAACTATTATTTTCCATCTTACGAAAACTAATGGTTATGGAGTGGGACTGAAGAACTACTTTCTGGGGGTGGGTTTATAAACTACTTTCCTTCGTCAACCGGCTCACAATTTCAGTTTGTTCGGACGCGATCAGGTCGATACTCAGTGTGACGAGTCAGTCTGGTTCATAGTGCTAGTGTGCTAAGAAGAAGCAAAGTCAGTCAGAGACCACGTGCAAGAAGTTCGAGAGTCAGATCCGAAGGAAGCACATGCCGGATCCAGAGATCAGTTGACAGAGGGATATTAATCGGTAATCAGCGTACTGGAAACTCAAGACGAGGCACATCGCAGTAGCTAGGTGTGGAGCCTGCAGTCGTTGACAAACAAACATCTTCACGAACTTGCATTGCAGTGAATCGTCGAGTTTTGTATATTGCTTGTTTTGCGTTGAACGATGACTACACTAAAAAGGAGGTTCGGTTTCGATTTACTGAAACTTGAACGCCTTCATATTAGATCAGACCTCGCGAGATTCGATAATTTTTGGAAAACGCAAGGAAAGATTGCGCCTATCGAGGTCATTTGTAATTGGATCGTTAAGAGTGCACCGCTGATGGATCGCTTTCTGTTTATTCAGCAACAAATTCATTCGTACCTCGAAGAGGGAAGTGAGGAGGAGGAATCTCACATTTCATCAACGAAAGAGTTTCAAGATCTGTATTTTAAATTGATGTACGAGACTCAGACATATATAAGTGATTATTCGTTTCAAAGGCACTCTCGCAATTAACAGCGCGAATCAGGCAGTTAGAAACGAGTGCGTCTCATGCAGTGTCCGCAGCCGGCTACTATAAAATTACCGTCCATTCCACTGTCTTTTACGCATCATTTGCGATTACTTCCGCAATAACTTTGAATCGCTGATCAATCAAAACGAATCCTTGAGCAACATTGAGCAATTTCACTATTTATATTTAAAGTCTACAGTAAAGAGAGGATGATCTGGACGCTTAAAGCATTGGCAATGTCCGACGACAACTATAATGCCGCATGGAAACTTTAGTAGATTTGGAGGCGTTTCTCGAACGAACATACTAACAATAAGTGCGACCCTCAGAAACTACAATCGGGTCTTGTATCGTTTGTTAGCGCTGAGAGGCTCAAACGTCCATTGTGCACAGCTGACGATAAATTAGAGAATTTATACAGAGCACTGCGTTAAGACGTGTATAATCGTATAATCAAGTTCTTATAACACGCGAGCAACGGTCATTTTTATGGAGAGACGATCCTTTGCAGTCGGTCGATGTTTACGAGTCCACAGACGCATTCTTAAATTCTTTCCATTGGTTCATTGTATGCAGAGAAATTTAGAAATTATCCTATATAAATTGGAGAAATTCATTCTAACAACGGTGGAAATTTCGTGGATGCTATTCGCATCGCTACTTCAGAGGATTTTTGCCTGGGCACTATAGCGGTGGTCAAGGAGGATTGCCTTCTTCCTTCACGTTGGAGATTCGACCGTATCACCGAGATGCTTCAAGGCAAGGATGGCGTTACCAAAATCATCTCAATAAGGACAGCCACTGAGGTTGTCAAACGGCTGATGGCCAACATCTGCATCTTACCAATGAACAACGAACATCCAACACCGCGGGCAGGATTCAGAGACTTGTCAGACCGACGGTCTCAAAACAAGCTGAATAATATCCAATCCTATGTATTCAAACACATACACGGCGATGCACATAAAGTGATTTATTATATAACCATTGTAATTAATTACATTGCCAATTCATAGAATTGAACATAATCTTTAATCATTGTATATCGGTAGCCACTGTATTCGCGTAATTCAATAAAATCTATAGTCATGGTAAAATTGCATTGTTTAGCTGCGGTATGTTGTGGTGCAAAGGTCATGGTCCGACTGCGAACGAAAAGCTCACGAGCGAAAAACACGGATAGAACAGAATTTTTGTCTCACTCGGAAGGTTGTAACATTCGGTTGTAACACACATTTTTAAATAAATAATAAATGAATAAATTATAATGAGTTAATAAATTTGTATACATTACACGTATATCTGCTTTTTACTTTCTATGCTACACGTTGTTTTGATAAGAATAAAATTGCAGATTCCTACTTGATGCGCGCCCATCAAAATTTGTCCTTTCCACAGGGTACATTAACCCCGAAACTGCCCATACGACCATCGTCGTGAAGAGGTTGTAGAGCTGCTCTGCTGATTAGAACTAATAATCTAGATAACTGTATTTTTAAGTACATTTAAATCTATTTTTTCAGTCAAAGTTAATAACGTAGAGGAGTCTGGCTTGTATGAAAACACGGATATATTACGGTTGTTACGAACTGACTATTTTATTTATTTTAAATTTTTTGTCATGTAATTACAGCAACATTCGATATTTGCATGTATGTAATTGCATAATCGTAATCCGAAGAACAGAGGTTTCTCTGACGCACCACGGAAGTTGACAATTTGCTGCGATCCAGTCGGAGATTATTGTATCTAGATATTATACCAATCAATACAATCGATACAAGTAGCAACTCGAGATGATTCAACGCATATGTGACGCGTGTCTTACTGGTAGCGTAAAACGATTTTATGCGCAAATTAACTTACACAAACATTATATTCTAATAATTTATCTATATTTACATCTTTGAAAATATGATTTTGTAATTTTAATTTTCTTTATCTTTTTGTATGATATAATTTATAAAACATTTACCAAGATGCTTCCTTGGATTGGCCAAAATTCTTCCTTGGTGACATTACACCAAATTGAATGTGATAACAGTGTCCGCAGCCTATCATTTTTACAGCATAATTGTTTTTTCAATTGTTATTTTGATTTATCAGCTCAGTGGTAAAAAATATCTTCAAAAAAATCATTTCTTTTTTTTCCTTGCGCGGGGAAATGGTCACCCCGTCTCACTTCTGGGAAGCGGGGGGCAGTGTCGGACTCTTACCGACTGAAACCCCGCGGTCGGTTAACAGGAATATCCCGGGACCTCTTTCGAATTGCTGCCGGAGCATTCCTGCATCTTTTCCCAATCTAAGGGAATCATTCCTCAGGTCTAATTTCGGGTAGCAATCCTCGCCCGAACCCAGGCCGCTCAGGTTTTCGTACACGCGCAGCAACGCCAAGGCCTGGAGCTCGAACGGAGGAGACGCCGCCAAGACAGACACCGATACATAGGATATTTATGTTTCCCAATATATTTTACAATATAATTATATATCTAAAGATTATTAAATAATAATATTTTATATAAACAATAATATTTATATAAATAATTGTATAATATATTTATTTGGTTTAAAATTTTAAAATATATATATAAATTTTTATATAATATAAATATTTATATTAAAATTATAATTTGTTTATATTTATAATTAATAATTATATATTAATATATACTTGTATATATAAAAGATAATCTATTTTTTTTTTCAAAAAATAATGAATTTTTTACAAAGATACCATCCTATAAAAATATTTTTTTTTCGAAATTTTTTTTAAATGTATTATTTATAAAAATAACATTTAAAATAATTAAATATTAATTAAATATAATAATAATAATAATAATAATAATAATAATAATATAATATAATAATTAAAATTAACATTTATATAATAGGCTAAGTTTAAGCTAATAGGCTCATGCCCTATCGATAAATTTTTAAAATTTTTATATAAAACCATATTTTCCTATAAATAAATCAAAATTCCGGTGCGTAAAATGTGCAGGTAATCACCCCACTGACCAATGCACCAAATCCCCTGAAACCCCCGCGAAGTGTATCCACTGTCAAGGAGAGCATAATGCGAACTACAAAGGATGCTCAGCCTATAAAACACTACATAATATTAAGTATCCAAAACTGAGACCAAGGAGATAACCATACAAGAACCTAGACCCCAAAAACTCACCGCACCATCAATGTCCTATGCCCAGGCAACACAAAGAAACGTAAACAACTCGAAAACACACAGTGTACACACAGAAAATAGAATTCCCCACCACACAAAACACAGACAACTTCACCAGACTCGAAAAAGCAATTATCGAGAAGCAAACTGAGCAAATTAACAACTTGCTGTCACTACTCCACACTCTTCATGGACAAATTTATACGCACAGAAGAAAAATAAAACCAATGCGTATAGCTCTGTGGAACGCCAACGGTCTAGCTCAGCACTTATAAATAAGCTCAGCATTAATAAATAAATTAATAAATAAATCCCAGCAGTTACTAATGTTGAAGAATGAACTAAAGAAGAAACAGGTGTAGGAGCTATCATTGCAGCAGGTAATCAAATTATAAATACTAATTGTGCACTTTTTCTAAATACTATAACTAAAAATATAAATAAAATAATAAATTTATATTATATAAAATTAAATTTCATCTACCAAAAATTATTATAAAAGAAATAATTATTAATAATCTTGAATCTCCTAAACGATTTAAAATCACAGTTATTATTCCTGAATTAAAAGCTAAAATTCTTTTGATAATAAATAATTAAACAATAAGAAATTAATCCTAATCCATCCCATCCTAACAATAAAGTTAATATATTAGGACTTAAAATTAAAAAAATTATTGATAATAAAAATAATATCATTAAATAATAAAAACGTTTAATTAAATATTTATTATTTAAATCTATATATCTTACTCTATATAATAAAATTATTGAACAAATCAATTATAACTAAAAATATAAATATTTACAATTTAAACCTAATTACTAAAATTAATTTCATCTTTAATTGTTTAATTAAAATATTGAATTGTGATTTCAATGCATATATAAATAATTATTATAAATAAAATAAAAAATCCAAAAAATAAAAATTAAACTTATTTATCCAAAAACAACTATTTTTAAAATAATTTAAAATATTTTATATTTATATATCATTGAAATCACAATTCAATATTTTTAATTAAACTATTTAAATAAAAAAATAAATTAAAAATAAATAAATTTAAAGGTAATAAATGTAAAATTAAAGTTGAATAATTTAATAAACTTCTATTTATTAAATTAATATTAAAATTATAAATTTTTCCAAACTGAATAAATCTATATAAATAAATTGAATATATAAATCTAAATAAACAATAAAAAAAATAAAAATATAAATAAATATTTATATCATATAATTAATCTTATTAATAAAAAAATTTCACTTGCCATATTTAAAGAAATTGGAGCTCCTGAATTATATACACACATTATAAATCATATTATTGATATTGAAGGTATTAAATTAATTAATCCTTTATTTACAAAAATAATTCGTCTATTAGTTTGTTTATAAATTTCATTAACTAAATAAAATAAACCTGAAGAAACTAATCCATGAGAAATTATTATTAATAATCCTCCTAATAAACCAATTTTTAAACCCCTTAATATTCCTATAGATATAATTCCTATATGAATCACTGAAGATAAAGCAATAATTAATTTTATATCAAATTGAAATAAACATATTATTCTTAAAATTAATATTCCAAATAAATTAATTATTATTAAATAATAAGATAAATTAATAAATTTATTCTTAAAAATTAAAATTAATCGTAATATTCCATATCTTCCTAATTTTAATATTACTGAAGCCAAAATTATTGATCTAAAAAAAGAAGCTTCTACATGTGCCTTAATTAATCATCCATGAAATATATATATATTGGAATTTTAATTAAAAAAGATATTAATAAATAAATAAAATTAAAATAATCAAATTTAAATTTCTTAATCTCTAATAAAAAAAAAAAAATTATTCTACCTCTTCTTTCTAATATTTTAAAAATTAAATATAATATTGGTAAAGAAAATACTAAAGTATAAAATATTAAATAAAATGCGGCTAAAATTCGATCCTCTCTATATCCTCATTCTATTACCATATAAAAAATTAATAATAATCTAGATTCATATATAAAGTAAAATACTAATAAATCTATAACTATAAAATTTAATAATATTAAAAAAAAATAAAATTAAATTTAATATTAAACAACTTTTTCTTATTTCATTTAAATTTAAAAAAATTATTCCAAATACTCAAATTATTATTAAAATTAAATAATTAGAATAATTATTATTTCTTAAACCTCCAACAATATTAATTCACTTAATTCATCTAATATTTTTTAAAAAATATAATCTTATTAAAAATATTAAATTTCTCAAAATATAAAAATTAATATAATTTATCAAAAATATTACAACTAATAAAATTAAAACTTCATTCATTATATTAAATTCACAAAATTAATTTTTTGATGACCATATTCATAATTTATTCTTACTAACAATGATAAACCTAATACCCTCTCACATACTGAATAAATTAAATAAATTAAATAAAGAAATCCACCATAATTTATTGATATTAAATAAAATAAAATTATTGCAATCAAATATTCAATTCCAATTAAAAAACTTAAAAAATAAATTCTATAATTTAACACAACAATTAATATTAAAAATACTATATTAAAAATTAAATAATCTAAAATAAATTCAATACTATCATATATATATATATATATATATATATATATATATATATAAAATATTAAATTTCAAAAAAATTTTTTTTTTTAAATATCAATAATCACCAAAATTATTATTTTAATTAAACTATTTTTTGTTAATATAATATAAATGTTTTATAGTTTAATAAAAACATTAATTTTGTAAATTAAAAATTTAATTATAATATTAATATAACAAAA
>NW_026109353.1:0-47601 GCF_024516045.1 Bombus affinis | reverse complement strand
ATAATTAGTACCGTTTCCTCATAGTACAGTGCAACGTGATGTCCGAAATGGCTGACAAAATTAGGTACAAGCGCGAAATATATGCAAGACAATATATGGTATATGTAAAGCTTGGAAATTGTGACCGTTGCTCGCTCGCTCCGCTCGCTCGTAAAAATCTAGTCCAACCCCACAACCGATCCGACACGTTCGCAAATTTGAATATGTCGCCATCATATCGAATAATGAACGCAAGATGGATTGGTTTTAGGTTAGGCTATAGTTTTCGAGCGAGCGCCGCGAACGAGAGACGCGTAAAGGTGTGTCACAAACCAACGGTTTGGCACATACGGACATTGAAATATTCGCACCAGCCCGAGGAGCCGGAAGTCTTTATCCTATTGCCTTCTGACAAATGTTTACGGTTTACCAATAGTTTCACATAATTAGTACCGTTTCCTCATAGTACAGTGCAACGTGATGTCCGAAATGGCTGACAAAATTAGGTACAAGCACGAAATATATGCAAGACAATATATGGTATATGTATAGCTTGGAAATTGTGACCGTTGCTCGCTCGCTCCGCTCGCTCCAAAAAATCTAGTCCAACCTCACAACCGATCCCACACGTTCGCAAATTTGAAATATGTCGCCATCATATCGAATAATGAACGCAAGATGGATTGGTTTTAGGTTAGGCTATAGCTTTCGTGCGAGCGCAGCGAACGAGAGACGCGTAAAGGTGTGTCACAAACCATCGGTTTGGCACATACGGACATTGATATATTCGCACCAGCCCGAGGAGCCGGAAGTCTTTATCCTATTGCCTTCTGACAAATGTTTACGGTTTACCAATAGTTTCACATAATTAGTACCGTTTCCTCATAGTACAGTGCAACGTGATGTCCGAAATGGCTGACAAAATTAGGTACAAGCACGAAATATATGCAAGACAATATATGGTATATGTATAGCTTGGAAATTGTGACCGTTGCTCGCTCGCTCCGCTCGCTCGTAAAAATCTAGTCCAACCTCACAACCGATCCCACACGTTCGCAAATTTGAAATATGTCGCCACCATATCGAATAATGAACGGAAGATGGATTGGTATTAGGTTAGGCTATAGCTTTCGTGCGAGCGCAGCGAACGAGAGACGCGTAAAGGTGTGTCACAAACCATCGGTTTGGCACATACGGACATTGAAATATTCGCACCAGCCCGAGGAGCCGGAAGTATTTATCCTATTGCCTACCGACACATGTTTACAGTTTATGAATAGTTTCACATAAATAGTACTATTTCCTCATAGTACAGTGCAATGTGATGTCCGAAATGGCTGACAAAATTAGGTAATAACACGAAATATATGGAAGGCAATATAAGGTATATGTATAGCTTGGAAATTGTGACCGTTGCTCGCTCGCTCCGCTCGCTCGAAAAAATCTAGTCCAACCTCACAACCGATTCCACACATTCGCAAATTTGAAATATGTCGCCACCATAACGAATAATGAACGGAAGATGGATTGGTTTTAGGTTAGGCTATAGCTTTCGTGCGAGCGCAGCGAACGAGAGACGCGTAAAGGTGTGTCACAAACCATCGGTTTGGCACATACGGACATTGATATATTCGCACCAGCCCGAGGAGCCTTAAGTCTTTATCCTATTGCCTTCTGACGAATGTTTACGGTTTACCAATAGTTTCACATAATTAGTACCGTTTCCTCATAGTACAGTGCAACGTGATGTCCGCAATGGCTGACAAAATTAGGTACAAGCACGAAATATATGCAAGACAATATATGGTATATGTATAGCTTGGAAATTGTGACCGTTGCTCGCTCGCTCCGCTCGCTCGTAAAAATCTAGTCCAACCCCACAACCGATCCGACACGTTCGCAAACTAGAAATATGTCGCCATCATATCGAATAATGAACGCAAGATGGATTGGTTTTAGGTTAGGCTATAGTTTTCGAGCGAGCGCAGCGAGCGAGAGACGCGTATAGGTGTGTCATAAACCGACGGTTTGGCACATACGGACATTGAAATATTCGCACCAGCCCGAGGAGCCGGAAGTATTTATCCTATTGCCTTCCGACACATGTTTACAGTTTATGAATAGTTTCACATAAATAGTACTATTTCCTCATAGTACAGTGCAGTGTGATGTCCGAAATGGCTGACAAAATTAGGTAATAACACGAAATATATGGAAGGCAACATATGGTATATGTATAGCTTGGAAATTGTGACCGTTGCTCGCTCGCTCCGCTCGCTCGTAAAAATCTAGTCCAACCCCACAACCGATCCGACACGTTCGCAAATTTGAAATATGTCGCCATCATATCGAATAATGAACGCAAGATGGATTGGTTTTAGGTTAGGCTATAGCTTTCGTGCGAGCGCAGCGAACGAGAGACGCGTAAAGGTGTGTCACAAACCATCGGTTTGGCACATACGGACATTGATATATTCGCACCAGCCCGAGGAGCCGGAAGTCTTTATCCTATTGCCTTCTGACAAATGTTTACGGTTTACCAATAGCTTCACATAATTAGTACCGTTTCCTCATAGTACAGTGCAACGTGATGTCCGAAATGGCTGACAAAATTAGGTACAAGCACGAAATATATGCAAGACAATATATGGTATATGTATAGCTTGGAAATTGTGACCGTTGCTCGCTCGCTCCTCTCGCTCGTAAAAATCTAGTCCAACCCCACAACCGATCCGACACGTTCGCAAATTTGAAATATGTCGCCATCATATCGAATAATGAACGCAAGATGGATTTGTTTTAGGTTAGGCTATAGTTTTCGAGCGAGCGCAGCGAGCGAGAGACGCGTATAGGTGGGTCATAAACCAACGGTATGGCACATACGGACATTGAAATATTCGCACCAGCCCGAGGAGCCGGAAGTATTTATCCTATTGCCTACCGACACATGTTTACAGTTTATGAATAGTTTCACATAAATAGTACTATTTCCTCATAGTACAGTGCAATGTGATGTCCGAAATGGCTGACAAAATTAGGTAATAACACGAAATATATGGAAGGCAATATAAGGTATATGTATAGCTTGGAAATTGTGACCGTTGCTCGCTCGCTCCGCTCGCTCGTAAAAATCTAGTCCAACCTCACAGCCGATGCCACACGTTCGCAAATTTGAAATATGTCGCCACCATATCGAATAATGAACGGAAGATGGAATGGTTTTAGGTTAGGCTATAGCTTTCGTGCGAGCGCAGCGAACGAGAGACGCGTAAAGGTGTGTCACAAACCATCGGTTTGGCACATACGGACATTGATATATTCGCACCAGCCCGAGGAGCCGGAAGTCTTTATCCTATTGCCTTCTGACAAATGTTTACGGTTTACCAATAGTTTCACATAATTAGTACCGTTTCCTCATAGTACAGTGCAACGTGATGTCCGAAATGGCTGACAAAATTAGGTACAAGCACGAAATATATGCAAGACAATATATGGTATATGTATAGCTTGGAAATTGTGACCGTTGCTCGCTCGCTCTTCTCGCTCGTAAAAATCTAGTCCAACCCCACAACCGATCCGACACGTTCGCAAATTTGAAATATGTCGCCATCATATCGAATAATGAACGCAAGATGGATTGGTTTTAGGTTAGGCTATAGTTTTCGAGCGAGGGCAGCGAGCGAGAGACGCGTATAGGTGGGTCATAAACCAACGGTATGGCACATACGGACATTGAAATATTCGCACCAGCCCGAGGAGCCGGAAGTATTTATCCTATTGCCTACCGACACATGTTTACAGTTTATGAATAGTTTCACATAAATAGTACTATTTCCTCATAGTACAGTGCAATGTGATGTCCGAAATGGCTGAGAAAATTAGGTAATAACACGAAATATATGGAAGGCAATATAAGGTATATGTATAGCTTGGAAATTGTGACCGATGCTCGCTCGCTCCGCTCGCTCGTAAAAATCTAGTCCAACCTCACAACCGATCCCACACGTTCGCAAATTTGAAATATGTCGCCACCATATCGAATAATGAACGGAAGATGGATTGGTTTTAAGTTAGGCTATAGCTTTCGTGCGAGCGCAGCGAACGAGAGACGCGTAAAGGTGTGTCACAAACCAACGGTTTGGCACATACGGACATTGAAATATTCGCACCAGCCCGAGGAGCCGGAAGTCTTTATCCTATTGCCTTCTGACAAATGTTTACGGTTTACCAATAGTTTCACATAATTAGTACCGTTTCCTCATAGTACAGTGCAACGTGATGTCCAAAATGGCTGACAAAATTAGGTACAAGCACGAAATATATGCAAGACAATATATGGTATATGTATAGCTTGGAAATTGTGACCGTTGCTCGCTCGCTCCGCTCGCTCGAAAAAATCTAGTCTAACCTCACAACCGATCCGACACGTTCGCAAATTTGAAATATCTCGCCATCATATCGAATAATGAACGCAAGATGGATTGGTTTTAGGTTAGGCTATAGCTTTCGTGCGAGCGCAGCGAACGAGAGACGCGTAAAGGTGTGTCACAAACCATCGGTTTGGCACATACGGACATTGATATATTCGCACCAGCCCGAGGAGCCGGAAGTCTTTATCCTATTGCCTTCTGACAAATGTTTACGGTTTACCAATAGTTTCACATAATTAGTACCGTTTCCTCATAGTACAGTGCAACGTGATGTCCGAAATGGCTGACAGAATTGGGTACAAGCACGAAATATATGCAAGACAATATATGGTATATGTATAGCTTGGAAATTGTGACCGTTGCTCGCTCGCTCCGCTCGCTCGTAAAAATCTAGTCCAACCCCACAACCGATCCGACACGTTCGCAAATTTGAAATATGTCGCCATCATATCGAATAATGAACGCAAGATGGATTGGTTTTAGGTTAGGCTATAGTTTTCGAGCGAGCGCAGCGAGCGAGAGACGCGTATAGGTGGGTCATAAACCAACGGTATGGCACATACGGACATTGAAATATTCGCAGCAGCCCGAGGAGCCGGAAGTATTTATCCTATTGCCTACCGACACATGTTTACAGTTTATGAATAGTTTCACATAAATAGTACTATTTCCTCATAGTACAGTGCAATGTGATGTCCGAAATGGCTGAGAAAATTAGGTAATAACACGAAATATATGGAAGGCAATATAAGGTATATGTATAGCTTGGAAATTGTGACCGATGCTCGCTCGCTCCGCTCGCTCGTAAAAATCTAGTCCAACCTCACAACCGATCCCACACGTTCGCAAATTTGAAATATGTCGCCACCATATCGAATAATGAACGGAAGATGGATTGGTTTTAAGTTAGGCTATAGCTTTCGTGCGAGCGCAGCGAACGAGAGACGCGTAAAGGTGTGTCACAAACCAACGGTTTGGCACATACGGACATTGAAATATTCGCACCAGCCCGAGGAGCCGGAAGTCTTTATCCTATTGCCTTCTGACAAATGTTTACGGTTTACCAATAGTTTCACATAATTAGTACCGTTTCCTCATAGTACAGTGCAACGTGATGTCCAAAATGGCTGACAAAATTAGGTACAAGCACGAAATATATGCAAGACAATATATGGTATATGTATAGCTTGGAAATTGTGACCGTTGCTCGCTCGCTCCGCTCGCTCGAAAAAATTTAGTCTAACCTCACAACCGATCCGACACGTTCGCAAATTTGAAATATCTCGCCATCATATCGAATAATGAACGCAAGATGGATTGGTTTTAGGTTAGGCTATAGCTTTCGTGCGAGCGCAGCGAACGAGAGACGCGTAAAGGTGTGTCACAAACCATCGGTTTGGCACATACGGACATTGATATATTCGCACCAGCCCGAGGAGCCGGAAGTCTTTATCCTATTGCCTTCTGACAAATGTTTACGGTTTACCAATAGTTTCACATAATTAGTACCGTTTCCTCATAGTACAGTGCAACGTGATGTCCGAAATGGCTGACAGAATTGGGTACAAGCACGAAATATATGCAAGACAATATATGGTATATGTATAGCTTGGAAATTGTGACCGTTGCTCGCTCGCTCCGCTCGCTCGTAAAAATCTAGTCCAACCCCACAACCGATCCGACACGTTCGCAAATTTGAAATATGTCGCCATCATATCGAATAATGAACGCAAGATGGATTGGTTTTAGGTTAGGCTATAGTTTTCGAGCGAGCGCAGCGAGCGAGAGACGCGTATAGGTGGGTCATAAACCAACGGTATGGCACATACGGACATTGAAATATTCGCACCAGCCCGAGGAGCCGGAAGTATTTATCCTATTGCCTACCGACACATGTTTACAGTTTATGAATAGTTTCACATAAATAGTACTATTTCCTCATAGTACAGTGCAATGTGATGTCCGAAATGGCTGACAAAATTAGGTAATAACACGAAATATATGGAAGGCAATATAAGGTATATGTATAGCTTGGAAATTGTGACCGTTGCTCGCTCGCTCCGCTCGCTCGTAAAAATCTAGTCCAACCTCACAACCGATCCCACACGTTCGCAAATTTGAAATATGTCGCCACCATATCGAATAATGAACGGAAGATGGATTGGTTTTAGGTTAGGCTATAGCTTTCGTGCGAGCGCAGCGAACGAGAGACGCGTAAAGGTGTGTCACATACCATCGGTTTGGCACATACGGACATTGATATATTCGCACCAGCCCGAGGAGCCGGAAGTCTGTATCCTATTGCCTTCTGACAAATGTTTACGGTTTACCAATAGTTTCACATAATTAGTACCGTTTCCTCATAGTACAGTGCAACGTGATGTCCGAAATGGCTGACAAAATTAGGTACAAGCGCGAAATATATGCAAGACAATATATGGTATATGTAAAGCTTGGAAATTGTGACCGTTGCTCGCTCGCTCCGCTCGATCGTAAAAATCTAGTCCAACCCCACAACCGATCCGACACGTTCGAAAATTTGAAATATGTCGCCATCATATCGAATAATGAACGGAAGATGGATTGGTTTTAGGTTAGGCTATAGTTTTCGAGCGAGCGCAGCGAGCGAGAGACGCGTATAGGTGGGTCATAAACCAACGGTATGGCACATACGGACATTGAAATATTCGCACCAGCCCGAGGAGCCGGAAGTATTTATCCTATTGCCTACCGACACATGTTTACAGTTTATGAATAGTTTCACATAAATAGTACTATTTCCTCATAGTACAGTGCAATGTGATGTCCGAAATGGCTGACAAAATTAGGTAATAACACGAAATATATGGAAGGCAATATAAGGTATATGTATAGCTTGGAAATTGTGACCGTTGCTCGCTCGCTCCGCTCGCTCGTAAAAATCTAGTCCAACCTCACAACCGATCAGACACGTTCGCAAATTTGAAATATGTCGCCACCATATCGAATAATGAACGGAAGATGGATTGGTTTAAGTTATTCTATAGCTTTCGTGCGAGCGCAGCGTACGAGAGACGCGTAAAGGTGTGTCACAAACCAACGGTTTGGCACATACGGACATTGAAATATTCGCACCAGCCCGAGGAACCGGAAGTCTTTATCCTATTGCCATCTGACAAATGTTTACGGTTTACCAAAAGTTTCACATAATTAGTACCGTTTCCTCATAGTACAGTGCAACGTGATGTCCGAAATGGCTGACAAAATTAGGTACAAGCACGAAATATATGCAAGACAATATATGGTATATGTATAGCTTGGAAATTGTGACCGTTGCTCGCTCGCTCCGCTCGCTCGAAAAAATCTAGTCCAACCTCACAACCGATCCGACACGTTCGCAAATTTGAAATATGTCGCCATCATATCGAATAATGAACGCAAGATGGATTGGTTTTAGGTTAGGCTATAGCTTTCGTGCGAGCGCAGCAAACGAGAGACGCGTAAAGGTGTGTCACAAACCATCGGTTTGGCACATACGGACATTGATATATTCGCACCAGCCCGAGGAGCCGGAAGTCTTTATCCTATTGCCTTCTGACAAATGTTTACGGTTTACCAATAGTTTCACATAATTAGTACCGTTTCCTCATAGTACAGTGCAGCGTGATGTCCGAAATGGCTGACAAAATTAGGTACAAGCACGAAATATATGCAAGACAATATATGGTATATGTATAGCTTGGAAATTGTGACCGTTGCTCGCTCGCTCCTCTCGCTCGTAAAAATCTAGTCCAACCCCACAACCGATCCGACACGTTCGCAAATTTGAAATATGTCGCCATCATATCGAATAATGAACGCAAGATGGATTGGTTTTAGGTTAGGCTATAGTTTTCGAGCGAGCGCAGCGAGCGAGAGACGCGTATAGGTGGGTCATAAACCAACGGTATGGCACATACGGACATTGAAATATTCGCACCAGCCCGAGGAGCCGGAAGTATATATCCTATTGCCTACCGACACATGTTTACAGTTTATGAATAGTTTCACATAAATAGTACTATTTCCTCATAGTACAGTGCAATGTGATGTCCGCAATGGCTGACAAAATTAGGTAATAACACAAAATATATGGAAGGCAATATAAGGTATATGTATAGCTTGGAAATTTTGACCGTTGCTCGCTCGCTCCGCTCGCTCGTAAAAATCTAGTCCAACCTCACAACCGATCCGACACGTTCGCAAATTTGAAATATGTCGCCATCATATCGAATAATGAACGCAAGATGGATTGGTTTTAGGTTAGGCTATAGTTTTCGAGCGAGCGCCGCGAACGAGAGACGCGTAAAGGTGTGTCACAAACCAACGGTGTGGCACATACGGACATTGAAATATTCGCACCAGCCCGAGGAGCCGGAAGTCATTATCCTATTGCCTTCTGACAAATGTTTACGGTTTACCAATAGTTTCACATAATTAGTACCGTTTCCTCATAGTACAGTGCAACGTGATGTCCGAAATGGCTGACAAAATTAGGTACAAGCACGAAATATATGCAAGACAATATATGGTATATGTATAGCTTGGAAATTGTGACCGTTGCTCGCTCGCTCCGCTCGCTCGAAAAAATCTAGTCTAACCTCACAACCGATCCGACACGTTCGCAAATTTGAAATATGTCGCCATCATATCGAATAATGAACGCAAGATGGATTGGTTTTAGGTTAGGCTATAGTTTTCGAGCGAGCGCAGCGAGCGAGAGACGCGTATAGGTGGGTCATAAACCAACGGTATGGCACATACGGACATTGAAATAGTCGCACCAGCCCGAGGAGCCGGAAGTATTTATCCTATTGCCTACCGACACATGTTTACAGTTTATGAATAGTTTCACATAAATAGTACTATTTCCTCATAGTACAGTGCAATGTGATGTCCGAAATGGCTGACAAAATTAGGTAATAACACGAAATATATGGAAGGCAATATAAGGTATATGTATTGCTTGGAAATTGTGACCGTTGCTCGCTCGCTCCGCTCGCTCGTAAAAATCTAGTCCAACCTCACAACCGATCCCACACGTTCGCAAATTTGAAATATGTCGCCACCATATCGAATAATGAACGGAAGATGGATTGGTTTTAGGTTAGGCTATAGCTTTCGTGCGAGCGCAGCGAACGAGAGACGCGTAAAGGTGTGTCACAAACCATCGGTTTGGCACATACGGACATTGATATATTCGCACCAGCCCGAGGAGCCGGAAGTCTTTATCCTATTGCCTTCTGACAAATGTTTACGGTTTACCAATAGTTTCCCATAATTAGTACCGCTTCCTCATAGTACAGTGCAACGTGATGTCCGAAATGGCTGACAAAATTAGGTACAAGCGCGAAATATATGCAAGACAATATATGGTATATGTATAGCTTGGAAATTGTGACCGTTGCTCGCTCGCTCCGCTCGCTCGTAAAAATCTAGTCCAACCCCACAACCGATCCGACACGTTCGCAAATTTGAAATATGTCGCCATCATATCGAATAATGAACGCAAGATGGATTGGTTTTAGGTTAGGCTATAGTTTTCGAGCGAGCGCAGCGAGCGAGAGACGCGTATAGGTGGGTCATAAACCAACGGTATGGCACATACGGACATTGAAATATTCGCACCAGCCCGAGGAGCCGGAAGTATTTATCCTATTGCCTACCGACACATGTTTACAGTTTATGAATAGTTTCACATAAATAGTACTATTTCCTCATAGTACAGTGCAATGTGATGTCCGAAATGGCTGACAAAATTAGGTAATAACACGAAATATATGGAAGGCAATATAAGGTATATGTATAGCTTGGAAATTGTGACCGTTGCTCGCTCGCTCCGCTCGCTCGTAAAAATCTAGTCCAACCTCACAACCGATCCCACACGTTCGCAAATTTGAAATATGTCGCCACCATATCGAATAATGAACGGAAGATGGATTGGTTTTAGGTTAGGCTATAGCTTTCGTGCGAGCGCAGCGAACGAGAGACGCGTAAAGGTGTGTCACATACCATCGGTTTGGCACATACGGACATTGATATATTCGCACCAGCCCGAGGAGCCGGAAGTCTGTATCCTATTGCCTTCTGACAAATGTTTACGGTTTACCAATAGTTTCACATAATTAGTACCGTTTCCTCATAGTACAGTGCAACGTGATGTCCGAAATGGCTGACAAAATTAGGTACAAGCGCGAAATATATGCAAGACAATATATGGTATATGTAAAGCTTGGAAATTGTGACCGTTGCTCGCTCGCTCCGCTCGATCGTAAAAATCTAGTCCAACCCCACAACCGATCCGACACGTTCGAAAATTTGAAATATGTCGCCATCATATCGAATAATGAACGGAAGATGGATTGGTTTTAGGTTAGGCTATAGTTTTCGAGCGAGCGCAGCGAGCGAGAGACGCGTATAGGTGGGTCATAAACCAACGGTATGGCACATACGGACATTGAAATATTCGCACCAGCCCGAGGAGCCGGAAGTATTTATCCTATTGCCTACCGACACATGTTTACAGTTTATGAATAGTTTCACATAAATAGTACTATTTCCTCATAGTACAGTGCAATGTGATGTCCGAAATGGCTGACAAAATTAGGTAATAACACGAAATATATGGAAGGCAATATAAGGTATATGTATAGCTTGGAAATTGTGACCGTTGCTCGCTCGCTCCGCTCGCTCGTAAAAATCTAGTCCAACCTCACAACCGATCAGACACGTTCGCAAATTTGAAATATGTCGCCACCATATCGAATAATGAACGGAAGATGGATTGGTTTAAGTTATTCTATAGCTTTCGTGCGAGCGCAGCGTACGAGAGACGCGTAAAGGTGTGTCACAAACCAACGGTTTGGCACATACGGACATTGAAATATTCGCACCAGCCCGAGGAACCGGAAGTCTTTATCCTATTGCCATCTGACAAATGTTTACGGTTTACCAAAAGTTTCACATAATTAGTACCGTTTCCTCATAGTACAGTGCAACGTGATGTCCGAAATGGCTGACAAAATTAGGTACAAGCACGAAATATATGCAAGACAATATATGGTATATGTATAGCTTGGAAATTGTGACCGTTGCTCGCTCGCTCCGCTCGCTCGAAAAAATCTAGTCCAACCTCACAACCGATCCGACACGTTCGCAAATTTGAAATATGTCGCCATCATATCGAATAATGAACGCAAGATGGATTGGTTTTAGGTTAGGCTATAGCTTTCGTGCGAGCGCAGCAAACGAGAGACGCGTAAAGGTGTGTCACAAACCATCGGTTTGGCACATACGGACATTGATATATTCGCACCAGCCCGAGGAGCCGGAAGTCTTTATCCTATTGCCTTCTGACAAATGTTTACGGTTTACCAATAGTTTCACATAATTAGTACCGTTTCCTCATAGTACAGTGCAGCGTGATGTCCGAAATGGCTGACAAAATTAGGTACAAGCACGAAATATATGCAAGACAATATATGGTATATGTATAGCTTGGAAATTGTGACCGTTGCTCGCTCGCTCCTCTCGCTCGTAAAAATCTAGTCCAACCCCACAACCGATCCGACACGTTCGCAAATTTGAAATATGTCGCCATCATATCGAATAATGAACGCAAGATGGATTGGTTTTAGGTTAGGCTATAGTTTTCGAGCGAGCGCAGCGAGCGAGAGACGCGTATAGGTGGGTCATAAACCAACGGTATGGCACATACGGACATTGAAATATTCGCACCAGCCCGAGGAGCCGGAAGTATATATCCTATTGCCTACCGACACATGTTTACAGTTTATGAATAGTTTCACATAAATAGTACTATTTCCTCATAGTACAGTGCAATGTGATGTCCGCAATGGCTGACAAAATTAGGTAATAACACAAAATATATGGAAGGCAATATAAGGTATATGTATAGCTTGGAAATTTTGACCGTTGCTCGCTCGCTCCGCTCGCTCGTAAAAATCTAGTCCAACCTCACAACCGATCCGACACGTTCGCAAATTTGAAATATGTCGCCATCATATCGAATAATGAACGCAAGATGGATTGGTTTTAGGTTAGGCTATAGTTTTCGAGCGAGCGCCGCGAACGAGAGACGCGTAAAGGTGTGTCACAAACCAACGGTGTGGCACATACGGACATTGAAATATTCGCACCAGCCCGAGGAGCCGGAAGTCATTATCCTATTGCCTTCTGACAAATGTTTACGGTTTACCAATAGTTTCACATAATTAGTACCGTTTCCTCATAGTACAGTGCAACGTGATGTCCGAAATGGCTGACAAAATTAGGTACAAGCACGAAATATATGCAAGACAATATATGGTATATGTATAGCTTGGAAATTGTGACCGTTGCTCGCTCGCTCCGCTCGCTCGAAAAAATCTAGTCTAACCTCACAACCGATCCGACACGTTCGCAAATTTGAAATATGTCGCCATCATATCGAATAATGAACGCAAGATGGATTGGTTTTAGGTTAGGCTATAGTTTTCGAGCGAGCGCAGCGAGCGAGAGACGCGTATAGGTGGGTCATAAACCAACGGTATGGCACATACGGACATTGAAATAGTCGCACCAGCCCGAGGAGCCGGAAGTATTTATCCTATTGCCTACCGACACATGTTTACAGTTTATGAATAGTTTCACATAAATAGTACTATTTCCTCATAGTACAGTGCAATGTGATGTCCGAAATGGCTGACAAAATTAGGTAATAACACGAAATATATGGAAGGCAATATAAGGTATATGTATAGCTTGGAAATTGTGACCGTTGCTCGCTCGCTCCGCTCGCTCGTAAAAATCTAGTCCAACCTCACAACCGATCCCACACGTTCGCAAATTTGAAATATGTCGCCACCATATCGAATAATGAACGGAAGATGGATTGGTTTTAGGTTAGGCTATAGCTTTCGTGCGAGCGCAGCGAACGAGAGACGCGTAAAGGTGTGTCACAAACCATCGGTTTGGCACATACGGACATTGATATATTCGCACCAGCCCGAGGAGCCGGAAGTCTTTATCCTATTGCCTTCTGACAAATGTTTACGGTTTACCAATAGTTTCCCATAATTAGTACCGTTTCCTCATAGTACAGTGCAACGTGATGTCCGAAATGGCTGACAAAATTAGGTACAAGCGCGAAATATATGCAAGACAATATATGGTATATGTAAAGCTTGGAAATTGTGACCGTTGCTCGCTCGCTCCGCTCGCTCGTAAAAATCTAGTCCAACCCCACAACCGATCCGACACGTTCGCAAATTTGAAATATGTCGCCATCATATCGAATAATGAACGCAAGATGGATTGGTTTTAGGTTAGGCTATAGTTTTCGAGCGAGCGCAGCGAGCGAGAGACGCGTATAGGTGGGTCATAAACCAACGGTATGGCACATACGGACATTGAAATAGTCGCACCAGCCCGAGGAGCCGGAAGCATTTATCCTATTGCCTACCGACACATGTTTACAGTTTATGAATAGTTTCACATAAATAGTACTATTTCCTCATAGTACAGTGCAATGTGATGTCCGAAATGGCTGACAAAATTAGGTAATAACACGAAATATATGGAAGGCAATATAAGGTATATGTATAGCTTGGAAATTGTGACCGTTGCTCGCTCGCTCCGCTCGCTCGTAAAAATCTAGTCCAACCTCACAACCGATCCCACACGTTCGCAAATTTGAAATATGTCGCCACCATATCGAATAATGAACGGAAGATGGATTGGTTTTAGGTTAGGCTATAGCTTTCGTGCGAGCGCAGCGAACGAGAGACGCGTAAAGGTGTGTCACAAACCATCGGTTTGGCACATACGGACATTGATATATTCGCACCAGCCCGAGGAGCCGGAAGTCTTTATCCTATTGCCTTCTGACAAATGTTTACGGTTTACCAATAGTTTCACATAATTAGTACCGTTTCCTCATAGTACAGTGCAACGTGATGTCCGAAATGGCTGACAAAATTAGGTACAAGCGCGAAATATATGCAAGACAATATATGGTATATGTAAAGCTTGGAAATTGTGACCGTTGCTCGCTCGCTCCGCTCGATCGTAAAAATCTAGTCCAACCCCACAACCGATCCGACACGTTCGCAAATTTGAAATATGTCGCCATCATATCGAATAATGAACGCAAGATGGATTGGTTTTAGGTTAGGCTATAGTTTTCGAGCGAGCGCAGCGAGCGAGAGACGCGTATAGGTGTGTCATATCCAACGGTTTGGCACATACGGACATTGAAATATTCGCACCAGCCCGAGGAGCCGGAAGTATTTATCCTATTGCCTACCAACACATGTTTACAGTTTATGAATAGTTTCACATAAATAGTACTATTTCCACATAGTACAATGCAATGTGATGTCCGAAATGGCTGACAAAATTAGGTAATAACACGAAATATATGGAAGGCAATATAAGGTATATGTATAGCTTGGAAATTGTGACCGTTGCTCGCTCGCTCCGCTCGCTCGTAAAAATCTAGTCCAACCTCACAACCGATCCCACACGTTCGCAAATTTGAAATATGTCGCCATCATATCGAATAATGAACGGAAGATGGATTGGTTTTAGGTTAGGCTATAGCTTTCGTGCGAGCGCAGCGAACGAGAGACGCGTAAAGGTGTGTCACAAACCATCGGTTTGGCACATACGGACATTGATATATTCGCACCAGCCCGAGGAGCCGGAAGTCTTTATCCTATTGCCTTCTGACAAATGTTTACGGTCTACCAATAGGTTCACATAATTAGTACCGTTTCCTCATAGTACAGTGCAACGTGATGTCTGAAATGGCTGACAAAATTAGGTACAAGCACGAAATATATGCAAGACAATATATGGTATATGTATAGCTTGGAAATTTTGACCGTTGCTCGCTCGCTCCGCTCGCTCGAAAAAATCTAGTCCAACCTCACAACCGATCCCACACGTTCGCAAATTTGAAATATGTCGCCATCATATCGAATAATGAACGCAAGATGGATTGGTTTTAGGTTAGGCTATAGCTTTCGTGCGAGCGCAGCGAACGAGAGACGCGTAAAGGTGTGTCACAAACCATCGGTTTGGCACATACGGACATTGATATATTCGCACCAGCCCGAGGAGCCGGAAGTCTTTATCCTATTGCCTTCTGACAAATGTTTACGGTTTACCAATAGTTTCACATAATTAGTACCGTTTCCTCATAGTACAGTGCAACGTGATGTCCGAAATGGCTGACAAAATTAGGTACAAGCACGAAATATATGCAAGACAATATATGGTATATGTATAGCTTGGAAATTGTGACCGTTGCTCGCTCGCTCCGCTCGCTCGTAAAAATCTAGTCCAACCTCACAACCGATCCCACACGTTCGCAAATTTGAAATATGTCGCCACCATATCGAATAATGAACGGAAGATGGATTGGTATTAGGTTAGGCTATAGCTTTCGTGCGAGCGCAGCGAACGAGAGACGCGTAATGGTGTGTCACAAACCATCGGTTTGGCACATACGGACATTGAAATATTCGCACCAGCCCGAGGAGCCGGAAGTATTTATCCTATTGCTTACCGACACATGTTTACAGTTTATGAATAGTTTCACATAAATAGTACCGTTTCCTCATAGTACAGTGCAACGTGATGTCCGAAATGGCTGACAAAATTAGGTACAAGCGCTAAATATATGCAAGACAATATATGGTATATGTAAAGCTTGGAAATTGTGACCGTTGCTCGCTCGCTCCGCTCGCTCGTAAAAATCTAGTCCAACCCCACAACCGATCCGACACGTTCGCAAATTTGAAATATGTCGCCATCATATCGAATAATGAACGCAAGATGGATTGGTTTTAGGTTAGGCTATAGTTTTCGAGCGAGCGCAGCGAGCGAGAGCCGCGTATAGGTGTGTCATAAACCAACGGTTTGGCACATACGGACATTGAAATATTCGCACCAGCCCGAGGAGCCGGAAGTATTTATCCTATTGCCTACCGACACATGTTTACAGTTTATGAATAGTTTCACATAAATAGTACTATTTCCACATAGTACAATGCAATGTGATGTCCGAAATGGCTGACAAAATTAGGTAATAACACGACATATATGCAAGGCAATATAAGGTGTATGTATAGGTTGGAAATTGTGATCGTTGCTCGCTCGCTCCGCTCGCTCGAAAAAATCTAGTCCAACCTCACAACCGATCCGACACGTTCGCAAATTTGAAATATGTCGCCACCATATCGAATAATGAACGGAAGATGGATTGGTTTTAGGTTAGGCTATAGCTTTCGTGCGAGCGCAGCGTACGAGAGACGCGTAAAGGTGTGTCACAAACCAACGGTTTGGCACATACGGACATTGAAATATTCGCACCAGCCCGAGGAGCCGGAAGTCTTTATCCTATTGCCTTCTGACAAATGTTTACGGTTTACCAATAGTTTCACATAATTAGTACCGTTTCCTCATAGTACAGTGCAACGTGATGTCCGAAATGGCTGACAAAATTGGGTACAAGCACGAAATATATGCAAGACAATATATGGTATATGTGTAGCTTGGAAATTGTGACCGTTGCTCGCTCGCTCCGCTCGCTCGAAAAAATCTAGTCCAACCTCACAACCGATCCGACACGTTCGCAAATTTGAAATATGTCGCCACCATATCGAATAATGAACGGAAGATGGATTGGTTTTAGGTTAGGCTATAGTTTTCGAGCGAGCGCCGCGAACGAGAGACGTGTAAAGGTGTGTCACAAACCAACGGTTTGGCACATACGGACATTGAAATATTCGCACCAGCCCGAGGAACCGGAAGTCTTTATCCTATTGCCTTCTGACAAATGTTTACGGTTTACCAATAGTTTCACATAATTAGTACCGTTTCCTCATAGTACAGTGCAACGTGATGTCCGAAATGGCTGACAAAATTAGGTACAAGCACGAAATATATGCAAGACAATATATGGTATATGTATAGCTTGGAAATTGTGACCGTTGCTCGCTCGCTCCGCTCGCTCGAAAAAATCTAGTCCAACCTCACAACCGATCCCACACGTTCGCAAATTTGAAATATGTCGCCATCATATCGAATAATGAACGCAAGATGGATTGGATTTAGGTTAGGCTATAGCTTTCGTGCGAGCGCAGCGAACGAGAGACGCGTAAAGGTGTGTCACAAACCATCGGTTTGGCACATACGGACATTGATATATTCGCACCAGCCCGAGGAGCCGGAAGTCTTTATCCTATTGCCTTCTGACAAATGTTTACGGTTTACCAATAGTTTCACATAATTAGTACCGTTTCCTCATAGTACAGTGCAACGTGATGTCCGAAATGGCTGACAAAATTAGGTACAAGCACGAAATATATGCAAGACAATATATGGTATATGTATAGCTTGGAAATTGTGACCGATGCTCGCTCGCTCCGCTCGCTCGTAAAAATCTAGTCCAACCTCACAACCGATCCCACACGTTCGCAAATTTGAAATATGTCGCCACCATATCGAATAATGAACGGAAGATGGATTGGTTTTAAGTTAGGCTATAGCTTTCGTGCGAGCGCAGCGAACGAGAGACGCGTAAAGGTGTGTCACAAACCAACGGTTTGGCACATACGGACATTGAAATATTCGCACCAGCCCGAGGAGCCGGAAGTCTTTATCCTATTGCCTTCTGACAAATGTTTACGGTTTACCAATAGTTTCACATAATTAGTACCGTTTCCTCATAGTACAGTGCAACGTGATGTCCGAAATGGCTGACAAAATTAGGTACAAGCGTGAAATATATGCAAGACAATATATGGTATATGTAAAGCTTGGAAATTGTGACCGTTGCTCGCTCGCTCCGCTCGATCGTAAAAATCTAGTCCAACCCCACAACCGATCCGACACGTTCGCAAATTTGAAATATGTCGCCATCATATCGAATAATGAACGGAAGATGGATTGGTTTTAGGTTAGGCTATAGTTTTCGAGCGAGCGCAGCGAGCGAGAGACGCGTATAGGTGGGTCATAAACCAACGGTATGGCACATACGGACATTGAAATATTCGCACCAGCCCGAGGAGCCGGAAGTATTTATCCTATTGCCTACCGACACATGTTTACAGTTTATGAATAGTTTCACATAAATAGTACTATTTCCTCATAGTACAGTGCAATGTGATGTCCGAAATGGCTGACAAAATTAGGTAATAACACGAAATATATGGAAGGCAATATAAGGTATATGTATAGCTTGGAAATTGTGACCGTTGCTCGCTCGCTCCGCTCGCTCGTAAAAATCTAGTCCAACCTCACAACCGATCAGACACGTTCGCAAATTTGAAATATGTCGCCACCATATCGAATAATGAACGGAAGATGGATTGGTTTTAATTATTCTATAGCTTTCGTGCGAGCGCAGCGTACGAGAGACGCGTAAAGGTGTGTCACAAACCAACGGTTTGGCACATACGGACATTGAAATATTCGCACCAGCCCGAGGAACCGGAAGTCTTTATCCTATTGCCATCTGACAAATGTTTACGGTTTACCAAAAGTTTCACATAATTAGTACCGTTTCCTCATAGTACAGTGCAACGTGATGTCCGAAATGGCTGACAAAATTAGGTACAAGCACGAAATATATGCAAGACAATATATGGTATATGTATAGCTTGGAAATTGTGACCGTTGCTCGCTCGCTCCGCTCGCTCGAAAAAATCTAGTCCAACCTCACAACCGATCCGACACGTTCGCAAATTTGAAATATGTCGCCATCATATCGAATAATGAACGCAAGATGGATTGGTTTTAAGTTAGGCTATAGCTTTCGTGCGAGCGCAGCGAACGAGAGACGCGTAAAGGTGTGTCACAAACCAACGGTTTGGCACATACGGACATTGAAATATTCGCACCAGCCCGAGGAGCCGGAAGTCTTTATCCTATTGCCTTCTGACAAATGTTTACGGTTTACCAATAGTTTCACATAATTAGTACCGTTTCCTCATAGTACAGTGCAACGTGATGTCCCAAATGGCTGACAAAATTAGGTACAAGCACGAAATATATGCAAGACAATATATGGTATATGTATAGCTTGGAAATTGTGACCGTTGCTCGCTCGCTCCGCTCGCTCGTAAAAATCTAGTCCAACCTCACAACCGATCCCACACGTTCGCAAATTTGAAATATGTCGCCACCATATCGAATAATGAACGGAAGATGGATTGGTTTTAGGTTAGGCTATAGCTTTCGTGCGAGCGCAGCGAACGAGAGACGCGTAAAGGTGTGTCACAAACCATCGGTTTGGCACATACGGACATTGAAATATTCGCACCAGCCCGAGGAGCCGGAAGTATTTATCCTATTGCCTACCGACACATGTTTACAGTTTATGAATAGTTTCACATAAATAGTACCGTTTCCTCATAGTACAGTGCAACGTGATGTCCGAAATGGCTGACAAAATTAGGTACAAGCGCGAAATATATGCAAGACAATATATGGTATATGTAAAGTTTGGAAATTGTGACCGTTGCTCGCTCGCTCCGCTCGCTCGTAAAAATCTAGTCCAACCCCACAACCGATCCGACACGTTCGCAAATTTGAAATTTGTCGCCATCATATCGAATAATGAACGCAAGATGGATTGGTTTTAGGTTAGGCTATAGTTTTCGAGCGAGCGCAGCGAGCGAGAGACGCGTATAGGTGGGTCATAAACCAACGGTATGGCACATACGGACATTGAAATATTCGCACCAGCCCGAGGAGCCGGAAGTATTTATCCTATTGCCTACCGACACATGTTTACAGTTTATGAATAGTTTCACATAAATAGTACTATTCCCTCATAGTACAGTGCAATGTGATGTCCGAAATGGGTGACAAAATTAGGTAATAACACGAAATATATGGAAGGCAATATAAGGTATATGTATAGCTTGGAAATTGTGACCGTTGCTCGCTCGCTCCGCTCGCTCGTAAAAATCTAGTCCAACCTCACAACCGATCCCACACGTTCGCAAATTTGAAATATGTCGCCACCATATCGAATAATGAACGGAAGATGGATTGGTTTTAGGTTAGGCTATAGCTTTCGTGCGAGCGCAGCGAACGAGAGACGCGTAAAGGTGTGTCACAAACCATTGGTTTGGCACATACGGACATTGATATATTCGCACCAGCCCGAGGAGCCGGAAGTCTGTATCCTATTGCCTTCTGACAAATGTTTACGGTTTACCAATAGTTTCACATAATTAGTACCGTTTCCTCATAGTACAGTGCAACGTGATGTCCGAAATGGCTGACAAAATTAGGTACAAGCGCGAAATATATGCAAGACAATATATGGTATATGTAAAGCTTGGAAATTGTGACCGTTGCTCGCTCGCTCCGCTCGATCGTAAAAATCTAGTCCAACCCCACAACCGATCCGACACGTTCGCAAATTTGAAATATGTCGCCATCATATCGAATAATGAACGCAAGATGGATTGGTTTTAGGTTAGGCTATAGTTTTCGAGCGAGCGCAGCGAGCGAGAGACGCGTATAGGTGTGTCATATCCAACGGTTTGGCACATACGGACATTGAAATATTCGCACCAGCCCGAGGAGCCGGAAGTATTTATCCTATTGCCTACCGACACATGTTTACAGTTTATGAATAGTTTCACATAAATAGTACTATTTCCTCATAGTACAGTGCAATGTGATGTCCGAAATGGCTGACAAAATTAGGTAATAACACGAAATATATGGAAGGCAATATAAGGTATATGTATAGCTTGGAAATTGTGACCGTTGCTCGCTCGCTCCGCTCGCTCGAAAAAATCTAGTCCAACCTCACAACCGATTCCACACGTTCGCAAATTTGAAATATGTCGCCACCATAACGAATAATGAACGGAAGATGGATTGGTTTTAGGTTAGGCTATAGCTTTCGTGCGAGCGCAGCGAACGAGAGACGCGTAAAGGTGTGTCACAAACCATCGGTTTGGCACATACGGACATTGATATATTCGCACCAGCCCGAGGAGCCTTAAGTCTTTATCCTATTGCCTTCTGACGAATGTTTACGGTTTACCAATAGTTTCACATAATTAGTACCGTTTCCTCATAGTACAGTGCAACGTGATGTCCGCAATGGCTGACAAAATTAGGTACAAGCACGAAATATATGCAAGACAATATATGGTATATGTATAGCTTGGAAATTGTGACCGTTGCTCGCTCGCTCCGCTCGCTCGTAAAAATCTAGTCCAACCCCACAACCGATCCGACACGTTCGCAAACTAGAAATATGTCGCCATCATATCGAATAATGAACGCAAGATGGATTGGTTTTAGGTTAGGCTATAGTTTTCGAGCGAGCGCAGCGAGCGAGAGACGCGTATAGGTGTGTCATAAACCAACGGTTTGGCACATACGGACATTGAAATATTCGCACCAGCCCGAGGAGCCGGAAGTATTTATCCTATTGCCTTCCGACACATGTTTACAGTTTATGAATAGTTTCACATAAATAGTACTATTTCCTCATAGTACAGTGCAATGTGATGTCCGAAATGGCTGACAAAATTAGGTAATAACACGAAATATATGGAAGGCAATATATGGTATATGTATAGCTTGGAAATTGTGACCGTTGCTCGCTCGCTCCGCTCGCTCGTAAAAATCTAGTCCAACCCCACAACCGATCCGACACGTTCGCAAATTTGAAATATGTCGCCATCATATCGAATAATGAACGCAAGATGGATTGGTTTTAGGTTAGGCTATAGCTTTCGTGCGAGCGCAGCGAACGAGAGACGCGTAAAGGTGTGTCACAAACCATCGGTTTGGCACATACGGACATTGATATATTCGCACCAGCCCGAGGAGCCGGAAGTCTTTATCCTATTGCCTTCTGACAAATGTTTACGGTTTACCAATAGCTTCACATAATTAGTACCGTTTCCTCATAGTACAGTGCAACGTGATGTCCGAAATGGCTGACAAAATTAGGTACAAGCACGAAATATATGCAAGACAATATATGGTATATGTATAGCTTGGAAATTGTGACCGTTGCTCGCTCGCTCCTCTCGCTCGTAAAAATCTAGTCCAACCCCACAACCGATCCGACACGTTCGCAAATTTGAAATATGTCGCCATCATATCGAATAATGAACGCAAGATGGATTTGTTTTAGGTTAGGCTATAGTTTTCGAGCGAGCGCAGCGAGCGAGAGACGCGTATAGGTGGGTCATAAACCAACGGTATGGCACATACGGACATTGAAATATTCGCACCAGCCCGAGGAGCCGGAAGTATTTATCCTATTGCCTACCGACACATGTTTACAGTTTATGAATAGTTTCACATAAATAGTACTATTTCCTCATAGTACAGTGCAATGTGATGTCCGAAATGGCTGACAAAATTAGGTAATAACACGAAATATATGGAAGGCAATATAAGGTATATGTATAGCTTGGAAATTGTGACCGTTGCTCGCTCGCTCCGCTCGCTCGTAAAAATCTAGTCCAACCTCACAGCCGATGCCACACGTTCGCAAATTTGAAATATGTCGCCACCATATCGAATAATGAACGGAAGATGGAATGGTTTTAGGTTAGGCTATAGCTTTCGTGCGAGCGCAGCGAACGAGAGACGCGTAAAGGTGTGTCACAAACCATCGGTTTGGCACATACGGACATTGATATATTCGCACCAGCCCGAGGAGCCGGAAGTCTTTATCCTATTGCCTTCTGACAAATGTTTACGGTTTACCAATAGTTTCACATAATTAGTACCGTTTCCTCATAGTACAGTGCAACGTGATGTCCGAAATGGCTGACAAAATTAGGTACAAGCACGAAATATATGCAAGACAATATATGGTATATGTATAGCTTGGAAATTGTGACCGTTGCTCGCTCGCTCCTCTCGCTCGTAAAAATCTAGTCCAACCCCACAACCGATCCGACACGTTCGCAAATTTGAAATATGTCGCCATCATATCGAATAATGAACGCAAGATGGATTGGTTTTAGGTTAGGCTATAGTTTTCGAGCGAGGGCAGCGAGCGAGAGACGCGTATAGGTGGGTCATAAACCAACGGTATGGCACATACGGACATTGAAATATTCGCACCAGCCCGAGGAGCCGGAAGTATTTATCCTATTGCCTACCGACACATGTTTACAGTTTATGAATAGTTTCACATAAATAGTACTATTTCCTCATAGTACAGTGCAATGTGATGTCCGAAATGGCTGAGAAAATTAGGTAATAACACGAAATATATGGAAGGCAATATAAGGTATATGTATAGCTTGGAAATTGTGACCGATGCTCGCTCGCTCCGCTCGCTCGTAAAAATCTAGTCCAACCTCACAACCGATCCGACACGTTCGCAAATTTGAAATATGTCGCCATCATATCGAATAATGAACGCAAGATGGATTGGTTTTAGGTTAGGCTATAGTTTTCGAGCGAGCGCAGCGAGCGAGAGACGCGTATAGGTGGGTCATAAACCAACGCTATGGCACATATGGACATTGAAATATTCGCACCAGCCCGAGGAGCCGGAAGTATTTATCCTATTGCCTACCGACACATGTTTACAGTTTATGAATAGTTTCACATAAATAGTACTATTTCCTCATAGTACAGTGCAATGTGATGTCCGAAATGGCTGACAAAATTAGGTAATAACACGAAATATATGGAAGGCAATATAAGGTATATGTATAGCTTGGAAATTGTGACCGTTGCTCGCTCGCTCCGCTCGCTCGTAAAAATCTAGTCCAACCTCACAACCGATTCCACACGTTCGCAAATTTGAAATATGTCGCCACCATATCGAATAATGAACGGAAGATGGATTGGTTTTAGGTTAGGCTATAGCTTTCGTGCGAGCGCAGCGATCGAGAGACGCGTAAAGGTGTGTCACAAACCATCGGTTTGGCACATACGGACATTGAAATATTCGCACCAGCCCGAGGAGCCGGAAGTATTTATCCTATTGCCTACCGACACATGTTTACAGTTTATGAATAGTTTCACATAAATAGTACCGTTTCCTCATAGTACAGTGCAACGTGATGTCCGAAATGGCTGACAAAATTAGGTACAAGCACGAAATATATGCAAGACAATATATGGTATATGTATAGCTTGGAAATTGTGACCGTTGCTCGCTCGCTCCTCTCGCTCGTAAAAATCTAGTCCAACCCCACAACCGATCCGACACGTTCGCAAATTTGAAATATGTCGCCATCATATCGAATAATGAACGCAAGATGGATTGGTTTTAGGTTAGGCTATAGTTTTCGAGCGAGCGCAGCGAGCGAGAGACGCGTATAGGTGGGTCATAAACCAACGGTATGGCACATACGGACATTGAAATATTCGCACCAGCCCGAGGAGCCGGAAGTATTTATCCTATTGCCTACCGACACATGTTTACAGTTTATGAATAGTTTCACATAAATAGTACTATTTCCTCATAGTACAGTGCAATGTGATGTCCGAAATGGCTGACAAAATTAGGTAATAACACGAAATATATGGAAGGCAATATAAGGTATATGTATAGCTTGGAAATTGTGACCGTTGCTCGCTCGCTCCGCTCGCTCGTAAAAATCTAGTCCAACCTCACAACCGATCCCACACGTTCGCAAATTTGAAATATGTCGCCACCATATCGAGTAATGAACGGAAGATGGATTGGTTTTAGGTTAGGCTATAGCTTTCGTGCGAGCGCAGCGATCGAGAGACGCGTAAAGGTGTGTCACAAACCATCGGTTTGGCACATACGGACATTGATATATTCGCACCAGCCCGAGGAGCCGGAAGTCTTTATCCTATTGCCTTCTGACAAATGTTTACGGTTTACCAATAGTTTCACATAATTAGTACCGTTTCCTCATAGTACAGTGCAACGTGATGTCTGAAATGGCTGACAAAATTAGGTACAAGCACGAAATATATGCAAGACAATATATGGTATATGTATAGCTTGGAAATTTTCACCGTTGCTCGCTCGCTACGCTCGCTCGTAAAAATCTAGTCCAACCTCACAACCGATCCGACACGTTCGCAAATTTGAAATATGTCGCCATCATATCGAATAATGAACGCAAGATGGATTGGTTTTAGGTTAGGCTATAGTTTTCGAGCGAGCGCCGCGAACGAGAGACGCGTAAAGGTGTGTCACAAACCAACGGTTTGGCACATACGGACATTGAAATATTCGCACCAGCCCGAGGAGCCGGAAGTCTTTATCCTATTGCCTTCTGACAAATGTTTACGGTTTACCAATAGTTTCACATAATTAGTACCGTTTCCTCATAGTACAGTGCAACGTGATGTCCGAAATGGCTGACAAAATTAGGTACAAGCACGAAATATATGCAAGACAATATATGGTATATGTATAGCTTGGAAATTGTGACCGTTGCTCGCTCGCTCCGCTCGCTCGTAAAAATCTAGTCCAACCTCACAACCGATCCCACACGTTCGCAAATTTGAAATATGTCGCCACCATATTGAATAATGAACGGAAGATGGATTGGTTTTAGGTTAGGCTATAGCTTTCGTGCGAGCGCAGCGAACGAGAGACGCGTAAAGGTGTGTCACAAACCATCGGTTTGGCACATACGGACATTGAAATATTCGCACCAGCCCGAGGAGCCGGAAGTATTTATCCTATTGCCTACCAACACATGTTTACAGTTTATGAATAGTTTCACATAAATAGTACCGTTTCCTCATAGTACAGTGCAACGTGATGTCCGAAATGGCTGACAAAATTAGGTACAAGCGCGAAATATATGCAAGACAATATATGGTATATGTAAAGCTTGGAAATTGTGACCGTTGCTCGCTCGCTCCGCTCGCTCGTAAAAATCTAGTCCAACCCCACAACTGATCCGACACGTTCGCAAATTTGAAATATGTCGCCATCATATCGAATAATGAACGCAAGATGGATTGGTTTTAGGTTAGGCTATAGTTTTCGAGCGAGCGCCGCGAACGAGAGACGCGTAAAGGTGTGTCACAAACCAACGGTTTGGCACATACGGACATTGAAATATTCGCACCAGCCCGAGTAGCCGGAAGTCTTTATCCTATTGCCTTCTGACAAATGTTTACGGTTTACCAATAGTTTCACATAATTAGTACCGTTTCCTCATAGTACAGTGCAACGTGATGTCCGAAATGGCTGACAAAATTAGGTACAAGCACGAAATATATGCAAGACAATATATGGTATAGGTATAGCTTGGAAATTGTGACCGTTGCTCGCTCGCTCCTCTCGCTCGTAAAAATCTAGTCCAACCCCACAACCGATCCGACACGTTCGCAAATTTGAAATATGTCGCCATCATATCGAATAATGAACGCAAGATGGATTGGTTTTAGGTTAGGCTATAGCTTTCGTGCGAGCGCAGCGAACGAGAGACGCGTAAGGGTGTGTCACAAACCATCGGTTTGGCACATACGGACATTGATATATTCGCACCAGCCCGAGGAGCCGGAAGTCTTTATCCTATTGCCTTCTGACAAATGTTTACGGCTTACCAATAATTTCACATAATTAGTACCGTTTCCTCATAGTACAGTGCAACGTGATGTCCGAAATGGCTGACAAAATTAGGTACAAGCACGAAATATATGCAAGACAATATATGGTATATGTATAGCTTGGAAATTGTGACCGTTGCTCGCTCGCTCCGCTCGCTCGTAAAAATCTAGTCCAACCTCACAACCGATCCCACACGTGCGCAAATTTGAAATATATCGCCACCATATCGAATAATGAACGGAAGATGGATTGGTTTTAGGTTAGGCTATAGCTTTCGTGCGAGCGCAGCGAACGAGAGACGCGTAAAGGTGTGTCACAAACCATCGGTTTGGCACATACGGACATTGAAATATTCGCACCAGCCCGAGGAGCCGGAAGTATTTATCCTATTGCCTACCGACACATGTTTACAGTTTATGAATAGTTTCACATAAATAGTACTATTTCCACATAGTACAATGCAATGTGATGTCCGAAATGGCTGACAAAATTAGGTAATAACACGACATATATGCAAGGCAATATAAGGTGTATGTATAGGTTGGAAATTGTGATTGTTGCTCGCTCGCTCCGCTCGCTCGAAAAAATCTAGTCCAACCTCACAACCGATCCGACACGTTCGCAAATTTGAAATATGTCGCCACCATATCGAATAATGAACGGAAGATGGATTGGTTTTAGGTTAGGCTATAGCTTTCGAGCGAGCGCAGCGTACGAGAGACGCGTAAAGGTGTGTCACAAACCAACGGTTTGGCACATACGGACATTGAAATATTCGCACCAGCCCGAGGAGCCGGAAGTATTTATCCTATTGCCTACCGACACATGTTTACAGTTTATGAATAGTTTCACATAAATAGTACCGTTTCCTCATAGTACAGTGCAACGTGATGTCCGAAATGGCTGACAAAATTAGGTACAAGCGCGAAATATATGCAAGACAATATATGGTATATGTAAAGCTTGGAAATTGTGACCGTTGCTCGCTAGCTCCGCTCGCTCGTAAAAATCTAGTCCAACCCCACAACCGATCCGACACGTTCGCAAATTTGAAATATGTCGCCATCATATCGAATAATGAACGCAAGATGGATTGGTTTTAGGTTAGGCTATAGTTTTCGAGCGAGCGCAGCGAGCGAGAGCTGCGTATAGGTGTGTCATAAACCAACGGTTTGGCACATACGGACATTGAAATATTCGCACCAGCCCGAGGAGCCGGAAGTATTTATCCTATTGCCTACCGACACATGTTTACAGCTTATGAATAGTTTCACATAAATAGTACTATTTCCACATAGTACAATGCAATGTGATGTCCGAAATGACTGACAAAATTAGGTAATAACACGACATATATGCAAGGCAATATAAGGTGTATGTATAGGTTGGAAATTGTGATCGTTACTCGCTCGCTCCGCTCGCTCGAAAAAATCTAGTCCAACCTCACAACCGATCCGACACGTTCGCAAATTTGAAATATGTCGCCACCATATCGAATAATGAACGGAAGATGGATTGGTTTTAGGTTAGGCTATAGCTTTCGTGCGAGCGCAGCGAACGAGAGACGCGTAAAGGTGTGTCACAAACCATCGGTTTGGCACATGCGGACATTGATATATTCGCACCAGCCCGAGGAGCCGGAAGTCTTTATCCTATTGCCTTCTGACAAATGTTTACGGTTTACCAATAGTTTCACATAATTAGTACCGTTTCCTCATAGTACAGTGCAGCGTGATGTCCGAAATGGCTGACAAAATTAGGTACAAGCACGAAATATATGCAAGACAATATATGGTATATGTATAGCTTGGAAATTGTGACCGTTGCTCGCTCGCTCCTCTCGCTCGTAAAAATCTAGTCCAACCCCACAACCGATCCGACACGTTCGCAAATTTGAAATATGTCGCCATCATATCGAATAATGAACGCAAGATGGATTGGTTTTAGGTTAGGCTATAGCTTTCGTGCGAGCGCAGCGAACGAGAGACGCGTAAAGGTGTGTCACAAACCATCGGTTTGGCACATACGGACATTGAAATATTCGCACCAGCCCGAGGAGCCGGAAGTATTTATCCTATTGCCTACCGACACATGTTTACAGTTTATGAATAGTTTCACATAAATAGTACTATTTCCTCATAGTACAGTGCAATGTGATGTCCGAAATGGCTGACAAAATTAGGTAATAACACGAAATATATGGAAGGCAATATAAGGTATATGTATAGCTTGGAAATTTTCACCGTTGCTCGCTCGCTCCGCTCGCTCGTAAAAATCTAGTCCAACCTCACAACCGATCCGACACGTTCGCAAATTTGAAATATGTCGCCATCATATCGAATAATGAACGCAAGATGGATTGGTTTTAGGTTAGGCTATAGTTTTCGAGCGAGCGCCGCGAACGAGAGACGCGTAAAGGTGTGTCACAAACCAACGGTTTGGCACATACGAACATTGAAATATTCGCACCAGCCCGAGGAGCCGGAAGTCTTTATCCTATTGCCTTCTGACAAATGTTTACAGTTTATGAATAGTTTCACATAAATAGTACCGTTTCCTCATAGTACAGTGCAACGTGATGTCTGAAATGGCTGACAAAATTAGGTACAAGCACGAAATATATGCAAGACAATATATGGTATATGTATAGCTTGGAAATTTTCACCGTTGCTCGCTCGCTCCGCTCGCTCGTAAAAATCTAGTCCAACCTCACAACCGATCCGACACGTTCGCAAATTTGAAATATGTCGCCATCATATCGAATAATGAACGCAAGATGGATTGGTTTTAGCTTAGGCTATAGTTTTCGAGCGAGCGCCGCGAACGAGAGACGCGTAAAGGTGTGTCACAAACCAACGGTTTGGCACATACGAACATTGAAATATTCGCACCAGCCCGAGGAGCCGGAAGTCTTTATCCTATTGCCTTCTGACAAATGTTTACGGTTTACCAATAGTTTCACATAATTAGTACCGTTTCCTCATAGTACAGTGCAACGTGATGTCCGAAATGGCTGACAAAATTAGGTACAAGCACGAAATATATGCAAGACAATATATGGTATATGTATAGCTTGGAAATTGTGACCGTTGCTCGCTCGCTCCTCTCGCTCGTAAAAATCTAGTCCAACCCCACAACCGATCCGACACGTTCGCAAATTTGAAATATGTCGCCATCATATCGAATAATGAACGCAAGATGGATTGGTTTTAGGTTAGGCTATAGCTTTCGTGCGAGCGCAGCGAACGAGAGACGCGTAAAGGTGTGTCACAAACCATCGGTTTGGCACATACGGACATTGATATATTCGCACCAGCCCGAGGAGCCGGAAGTCTTTATCCTATTGCCTTCTGACAAATGTTTACGGTTTACCAATAGTTTCACATAATTAGTACCGTTTCCTCATAGTACAGTGCAACGTGATGTCCGAAATGGCTGACAAAATTAGGTACAAGCACGAAATATATGCAAGACAATATATGGTATATGTATAGCTTGGAAATTGTGACCGTTGCTCGCTCGCTCCGCTCGCTCGTAAAAATCTAGTCCAACCTCACAACCGATCCCACACGTTCGCAAATTTGAAATATGTCGCCACCATATCGAATAATGAACGGAAGATGGATTGGTTTTAGGTTAGGCTATAGCTTTCGTGCGAGCGCAGCGAACGAGAGACGCGTAAAGGTGTGTCACAAACCATCGGTTTGGCACATACGGACATTGAAATATTCGCACCAGCCCGAGGAGCCGGAAGTATTTATCCTGTTGCCTACCGACACATGTTTACAGTTTATGAATAGTTTCACATAAATAGTACCGTTTCCTCATAGTACAGTGCAACGTGATGTCCGAAATGGCTGACAAAATTAGGTACAAGCGCGAAATATATGCAAGACAATATATGGTATATGTAAAGCTTGGAAATTGTGACCGTTGCTCGCTCGCTCCGCTCGCTCGTAAAAATCTAGTCCAACCCCACAACCGATCCGACACGTTCGCAAATTTGAAATATGTCGCCATCATATCGAATAATGAACGCAAGATGGATTCGTTTTAGGTTAGGCTATAGTTTTCGAGCGAGCGCCGCGAACGAGAGACGCGTAAAGGTGTGTCACAAACCAACGGTTTGGCACGTACGGACATTGAAATATTCGCACCAGCCCGAGGAGCCGGAAGTCTTTATCCTATTGCCTTCTGACAAATGTTTACGGTTTACCAATAGTTTCACATAATTAGTACCGTTTCCTCATAGTACAGTGCAACGTGATGTCCGAAATGGCTGACAAAATTAGGTACAAGCACGAAATATATGCAAGACAATATATGGTATATGTATAGCTTGGAAATTGTGATCGTTGCTCGCTCGCTCTGCTCGCTCGAAAAAATCTAGTCCAACCTCACAACCGATCCGACACGTTCGCAAATTTGAAATATGTCGCCACCATATCGAATAATGAACGGAAGATGGATTGGATTTAGGTTAGGCTATAGCTTTCGTGCGAGCGCAGCGTACGAGAGACGCGTAAAGGTGTGTCACAAACCAACGGTTTGGCACATACGGACATTGAAATATTCGCACCAGCCCGAGGAACCGGAAGTCTTTATCCTATTGCCATCTGACAAATGTTTACGGTTTACCAATAGTTTCACATAATTAGTACCGTTTCCTCATAGTACAGTGCAACGTGATGTCCGAAATGGCTGACAAAATTAGGTACAAGCACGAAATATATGCAAGAAAATATATGGTATATGTATTGCTTGGAAATTGTGACCGTTGCTCGCTCGCTCCGCTCGCTCGAAAAAATCTAGTCCAACCTCACAACCGATCCGACACGTTCGCAAATTTGAAATATGTCGCCATCATATCGAATAATGAACGCAAGATGGATTGGTTTTAGGTTAGGCTATAGTTTTCGAGCGAGCGCAGCGAACGAGATACGCGTAAAGGTGTGTCACAAACCAACGGTTTGGCACATACGGACATTGAAATATTCGCACCAGCCCGAGGAGCCGGAAGTCTTTATCCTATTGCCTTCTGACAAATGTTTACGGTTTACCAATAGTTTCACATAATTAGTACCGTTTCCTCATAGTACAGTGCAACGTGATGTCCGAAATGGCTGACAAAATTAGGTACAAGCACGAAATATATGCAAGACAATATATGGTATATGTATAGCTTGGAAATTGTGACCGTTGCTCGCTCGCTCCTCTCGCTCGTAAAAATCTAGTCCAACCCCACAACCGATCCGACACGTTCGCAAATTTGAAATATGTCGCCACCATATCGAATAATGAACGGAAGATGGATTGGTTTTAGGTTAGGCTATAGCTTTCGTGCGAGCGCAGCGAACGAGAGACGCGTAAAGGTGTGTCACAAACCATCGGTTTGGCACATACGGACATTGATATATTCGCACCAGCCCGAGGAGCCGGAAGTATTTATCCTATTGCCTACCGACACATGTTTACAGTTTATGAATAGTTTCACATAAATAGTACTATTTCCTCATAGTACAGTGCAATGTGATGTCCGAAATGGCTGACAAAATTAGGTAATAACACGAAATATATGGAAGGCAATATAAGGTACATGTATAGCTTGGAAATTGTGACCGTTGCTCGCTCGCTCCGCTCGCTCGTAAAAATCTAGGCCAACCTCACAACCGATCCCACACGTTCGCAAATTTGAAATATGTCGCCACCATATCGAATAATGAACGGAAGATGGATTGGTTTTATGTTAGGCTATAGCTTTCGTGCGAGCGCAGCGAACGAGAGACGCGTAAAGGTGTGTCACAAACCATCGGTTTGGCACATACGGACATTGATATATTCGCACCAGCCCGAGGAGCCGGAAGTCTTTATCCTATTGCCTTCTGACAAATGTTTACGGTTTACCAATAGTTTCACATAATTAGTACCGTTTCCTCATAGTACAGTGCAACGTGATGTCCGAAATGGCTGACAAAATTAGGTACAAGCACGAAATATATGCAAGACAATATATGGTATATGTATAGCTTGGAAATTGTGACCGTTGCTCGCTCGCTCCGCTCGCTCGTAAAAATCTAGTCCAACCCCACAACCGATCCGACACGTTCGCAAATTTGAAATATGTCGCCATCATATCGAATAATGAATGCAAGATGGATTGGTTTTAGGTTAGGCTATAGTTTTCGAGCGAGCGCAGCGAGCGAGAGCCGCGTATAGGTGTGTCATAAACCAACGGTTTGGCACATACGGACATTGAAATATTCGCACCAGCCCGAGGAGCCGGTAGTATTTATCCTATTGCCTACCGACACATGTTTACAGTTTATGAATAGTTTCACACAAATAGTATTATTTCCACATAGTACAATGCAATGTGATGTCCGAAATGGCTGACAAAATTAGGTAATAACACGACATATATGCAAGGCAATATAAGGTGTATGTATAGGTTGGAAATTGTGACCGTTGCTCGCTCGCTCCGCTCGCTCGAAAAAATCTAGTCCAACCTCACAACCGATCCGTCACGTTCGCAAATTTGAAATATGTCGCCACCATATCGAATAATGAACGGAAGATGGATTGGTTTTAGGTTAGGCTATAGCTTTCAAGCGAGCGCCGCGAGCGAGAGACGCGTAAATGTGTGTCATAATCCAACGGTTTGGCACATACGGACATTGAAATATTCGCACCAGCCCGCGGAGCCTGAAGTATTTATCCTATTGCCTACCGACACATGTTTACAGTTTATGAATAGTTTCACATAAATAGTACAATTTCCTCATAGTACAGTGCAATGTGATGTCCGAAATGGCTGACAAAATTAGGTAATTACACGAAATATATGGAAGGCAATATAAGGTATATGTATAGCTTGGAAATTGTGATCGTTGCTCGCTCGCTCCGCTCACTCGAAAAAATCTAGTCCAACCTCACAACCGATCCGACACGTTCGCAAATTTGAAATATGTCGCCACCATATCGAATAATGAACGGAAGATGGATTGGTTTTAGGTTAGGCTATAGCTTTCGTGCGAGCGCAGCGAACGAGAGACGCGTAAAGGTGTGTCACAAACCATCGGTTTGGCACATACGGACATTGATATATCCGCACCAGCCCGAGGAGCCGGAAGTCTTTATCCTATTGCCTTCTGACAAATGTTTACGGTTTACCAATAGTTTCACATAATTAGTACCGTTTCCTCATAGTACAGTGCAACGTGATGTCCGAAATGGCTGACAAAATTAGGTACAAGCACGAAATATATGCAAGACAATATATGGTATATGTATAGCTTGGAAATTGTGACCGTTGCTCGCTCGCTCCGCTCGCTCGTAAAAATCTAGTCCAACCCCACAACCGATCCGACACGTTCGCAAATTTGAAATATGTCGCCATCATATCGAATAATGAATGCAAGATGGATTGGTTTTAGGTTAGGCTATAGTTTTCGAGCGAGCGCAGCGAGCGAGAGCCGCGTATAGGTGTGTCATAAACCAACGGTTTGGCACATACGGACATTGAAATATTCGCACCAGCCCGAGGAGCCGGTAGTATTTATCCTATTGCCTACCGACACATGTTTACAGTTTATGAATAGTTTCACATAAATAGTACTATTTCCACATAGTACAATGCAATGTGATGTCCGAAATGGCTGACAAAATTAGGTAATAACACGACATATATGCAAGGCAATATAAGGTGTATGTATAGGTTGGAAATTGTGACCGTTGCTCGCTCGCTCCGCTCGCTCGAAAAAATCTAGTCCAACCTCACAACCGATCCGTCACGTTCGCAAATTTGAAATATGTCGCCACCATATCGAATAATGAACGGAAGATGGATTGGTTTTAGGTTAGGCTATAGCTTTCGTGCGAGCGCAGCGTACGAGAGACGCGTAAAGGTGTGTCACAAACCAACGGTTTGGCACATACGGACATTGAAATATTCGCACCAGCCCGAGGAGCCGGAAGTCTTTATCCTATTGCCTTCTGACAAATGTTTACGGTTTACCAATAGCTTCACATAATTAGTACCGTTTCCTCATAGTACAGTGCAACGTGATGTCCGAAATGGCTGACAAAATTAGGTACAAGCACGAAATATATGCAAGACAATATATGGTATATGTATATCTTGGAAATTGTGACCGTTGCTCGCTCGCTCCGCTCGCTCGAAAAAATCTAGTCCAACCTCACAACCGATCCGACACGTTCGCAAATTTGAAATATGTCGCCATCATATCGAATAATGAACGCAAGATGGATTGGTTTTAGGTTAGGCTATAGTTTTCGAGCGAGCGCCGCGAGCGAGAGACGCGTAAATGTGTGTCATAATCCAACGGTTTGGCACATACGGACATTGAAATATTCGCACCAGCCCGCGGAGCCGGAAGTATTTATCCTATTGCCTACCGACACATGTTTACAGTTTATGAATAGTTTCACATAAATAGTACTATTTCCTCATAGTACAGTGCAATGTGATGTCCGAAATGTCTGACAAAATTAGGTAATAACACGAAATATGTGGAAGGCAATATAAGGTATATGTATAGCTTGGAAATTGTGACCGTTGCTCGCTCGCTCCGCTCGCTCGTAAAAATCTGGGCCAACCTCACAACCGATCCCACACGTTCGCAAATTTGAAATATGTCGCCACCATATCGAATAATGAACGGAAGATGGATTGGTTTTATGTTAGGCTATAGCTTTCGTGCGAGCGCAGCGAACGAGAGACGCGTAAAGGTGTGTCACAAACCATCGGTTTGGCACATACGGACATTGATATATTCGCAACAGCCCGAGGAGCCGGAAGTCTTTATCCTATTGCCTTCTGACAAATGTTTACGGTTTACCAATAGTTTCACATAATTAGTACCGTTTCCTCATAGTACAGTGCAACGTGATGTCCGAAATGGCTGACAAAATTAGGTACAAGCACGAAATATATGCAAGACAATGTATGGTATATGTATAGCTTGGAAATTGTGACCGTTGCTCGCTCGCTCCGCTCGCTCGTAAAAATCTAGTCCAACCCCACAACCGATCCGACACGTTCGCAAATTTGAAATATGTCGCCATCATATCGAATAATGAATGCAAGATGGATTGGTTTTAGGTTAGGCTATAGTTTTCGAGCGAGCGCAGCGAGCGAGAGCCGCGTATAGGTGTGTCATAAACCAACGGTTTGGCACATACGGACATTGAAATATTCGCACCAGCCCGAGGAGCCGGTAGTATTTATCCTATTGCCTACCGACACATGTTTACAGTTTATGAATAGTTTCACATAAATAGTACTATTTCCACATAGTACAATGCAATGTGATGTCCGAAATGGCTGACAAAATTAGGTAATAACACGACATATATGCAAGGCAATATAAGGTGTATGTATAGGTTGGAAATTGTGACCGTTGCTCGCTCGCTCCGCTCGCTCGAAAAAATCTAGTCCAACCTCACAACCGATCCGTCACGTTCGCAAATTTGAAATATGTCGCCACCATATCGAATAATGAACGGAAGATGGATTGGTTTTAGGTTAGGCTATAGCTTTCGTGCGAGCGCAGCGTACGAGAGACGCGTAAAGGTGTGTCACAAACCAACGGTTTGGCACATACGGACATTGAAATATTCGCACCAGCCCGAGGAGCCGGAAGTCTTTATCCTATTGCCTTCTGACAAATGTTTACGGTTTACCAATAGCTTCACATAATTAGTACCGTTTCCTCATAGTACAGTGCAACGTGATGTCCGAAATGGCTGACAAAATTAGGTACAAGCACGAAATATATGCAAGACAATATATGGTATATGTATAGCTTGGAAATTGTGACCGTTGCTCGCTCGCTCCGCTCGCTCGTAAAAATCTAGTCCAACCCCACAACCGATCCGACACGTTCGTAAATTTGAAATATGTCGCCATCATATCGAATAATGAACGCAAGATGGATTGGTTTTAGGTTAGGCTATAGTTATCGAGCGAGCGCAGCGAGCGAGAGACGCGTATAGGTGTGTCATAAACCAACGGTTTGGCACATACGGACATTGAAATATTCGCACCAGCCCGAGGAGCCGGAAGTATTTATCCTATTGCCTACCGACACATGTTTACAGTTTATGAATAGTTTCACATAAATAGTACTATTTCCTCATAGTACAGTGCAATGTGATGTCCGAAATGGCTGACAAAATTAGGTAATAACACGAAATATATGGAAGGCAATATAAGGTATATGTATAGCTTGGAAATTGTGACCGTTGCTCGCTCGCTCCGCTCGCTCGTAAAAATCTAGGCCAACCTCACAACCGATCCCACACGTTCGCAAATTTGAAATATGTCGCCACCATATCGAATAATGAACGGAAGATGGATTGGTTTTAGGTTAGGCTATAGCTTTCGTGCGAGCGCAGCGTACGAGAGACGCATAAAGGTGTGTCACAAACCATCGGTTTGGCACATACGGACATTGATATATTCGCACCAGCCCGAGGAGCCGGAAGTCTTTATCCTATTGCCTTCTGACAAATGTTTACGGTTTACCAATAGTTTCACATAATTAGTACCGTTTCCTCATAGTACAGTGCAACGTGATGTCCGAAATGGCTGACAAAATTAGGTACAAGCACGAAATATATGCAAGACAATATATGGTATATGTATAGCTTGGAAATTGTGACCGTTGCTCGCTCGCTCCGCTCGCTCGTAAAAATCTAGTCCAACCCCACAACCGATCCGACACGTTCGCAAATTTGAAATATGTCGCCATCATATCGAATAATGAATGCAAGATGGATTGGTTTTAGGTTAGGCTATAGTTTTCGAGCGAGCGCAGCGAGCGAGAGCCGCGTATAGGTGTGTCATAAACCAACGGTTTGGCACATACGGACATTGAAATATTCGCACCAGCCCGAGGAGCCGGTAGTATTTATCCTATTGCCTACCGACACATGTTTACAGTTTATGAATAGTTTCACACAAATAGTATTATTTCCACATAGTACAATGCAATGTGATGTCCGAAATGGCTGACAAAATTAGGTAATAACACGACATATATGCAAGGCAATATAAGGTGTATGTATAGGTTGGAAATTGTGACCGTTGCTCGCTCGCTCCGCTCGCTCGAAAAAATCTAGTCCAACCTCACAACCGATCCGTCACGTTCGCAAATTTGAAATATGTCGCCACCATATCGAATAATGAACGGAAGATGGATTGGTTTTAGGTTAGGCTATAGCTTTCAAGCGAGCGCCGCGAGCGAGAGACGCGTAAATGTGTGTCATAATCCAACGGTTTGGCACATACGGACATTGAAATATTCGCACCAGCCCGCGGAGCCTGAAGTATTTATCCTATTGCCTACCGACACATGTTTACAGTTTATGAATAGTTTCACATAAATAGTACAATTTCCTCATAGTACAGTGCAATGTGATGTCCGAAATGGCTGACAAAATTAGGTAATTACACGAAATATATGGAAGGCAATATAAGGTATATGTATAGCTTGGAAATTGTGATCGTTGCTCGCTCGCTCCGCTCACTCGAAAAAATCTAGTCCAACCTCACAACCGATCCGACACGTTCGCAAATTTGAAATATGTCGCCACCATATCGAATAATGAACGGAAGATGGATTGGTTTTAGGTTAGGCTATAGCTTTCGTGCGAGCGCAGCGAACGAGAGACGCGTAAAGGTGTGTCACAAACCATCGGTTTGGCACATACGGACATTGATATATCCGCACCAGCCCGAGGAGCCGGAAGTCTTTATCCTATTGCCTTCTGACAAATGTTTACGGTTTACCAATAGTTTCACATAATTAGTACCGTTTCCTCATAGTACAGTGCAACGTGATGTCCGAAATGGCTGACAAAATTAGGTACAAGCACGAAATATATGCAAGACAATATATGGTATATGTATAGCTTGGAAATTGTGACCGTTGCTCGCTCGCTCCGCTCGCTCGTAAAAATCTAGTCCAACCCCACAACCGATCCGACACGTTCGCAAATTTGAAATATGTCGCCATCATATCGAATAATGAATGCAAGATGGATTGGTTTTAGGTTAGGCTATAGTTTTCGAGCGAGCGCAGCGAGCGAGAGCCGCGTATAGGTGTGTCATAAACCAACGGTTTGGCACATACGGACATTGAAATATTCGCACCAGCCCGAGGAGCCGGTAGTATTTATCCTATTGCCTACCGACACATGTTTACAGTTTATGAATAGTTTCACATAAATAGTACTATTTCCACATAGTACAATGCAATGTGATGTCCGAAATGGCTGACAAAATTAGGTAATAACACGACATATATGCAAGGCAATATAAGGTGTATGTATAGGTTGGAAATTGTGACCGTTGCTCGCTCGCTCCGCTCGCTCGAAAAAATCTAGTCCAACCTCACAACCGATCCGTCACGTTCGCAAATTTGAAATATGTCGCCACCATATCGAATAATGAACGGAAGATGGATTGGTTTTAGGTTAGGCTATAGCTTTCGTGCGAGCGCAGCGTACGAGAGACGCGTAAAGGTGTGTCACAAACCAACGGTTTGGCACATACGGACATTGAAATATTCGCACCAGCCCGAGGAGCCGGAAGTCTTTATCCTATTGCCTTCTGACAAATGTTTACGGTTTACCAATAGCTTCACATAATTAGTACCGTTTCCTCATAGTACAGTGCAACGTGATGTCCGAAATGGCTGACAAAATTAGGTACAAGCACGAAATATATGCAAGACAATATATGGTATATGTATATCTTGGAAATTGTGACCGTTGCTCGCTCGCTCCGCTCGCTCGAAAAAATCTAGTCCAACCTCACAACCGATCCGACACGTTCGCAAATTTGAAATATGTCGCCATCATATCGAATAATGAACGCAAGATGGATTGGTTTTAGGTTAGGCTATAGTTTTCGAGCGAGCGCCGCGAGCGAGAGACGCGTAAATGTGTGTCATAATCCAACGGTTTGGCACATACGGACATTGAAATATTCGCACCAGCCCGCGGAGCCGGAAGTATTTATCCTATTGCCTACCGACACATGTTTACAGTTTATGAATAGTTTCACATAAATAGTACTATTTCCTCATAGTACAGTGCAATGTGATGTCCGAAATGTCTGACAAAATTAGGTAATAACACGAAATATGTGGAAGGCAATATAAGGTATATGTATAGCTTGGAAATTGTGACCGTTGCTCGCTCGCTCCGCTCGCTCGTAAAAATCTGGGCCAACCTCACAACCGATCCCACACGTTCGCAAATTTGAAATATGTCGCCACCATATCGAATAATGAACGGAAGATGGATTGGTTTTATGTTAGGCTATAGCTTTCGTGCGAGCGCAGCGAACGAGAGACGCGTAAAGGTGTGTCACAAACCATCGGTTTGGCACATACGGACATTGATATATTCGCAACAGCCCGAGGAGCCGGAAGTCTTTATCCTATTGCCTTCTGACAAATGTTTACGGTTTACCAATAGTTTCACATAATTAGTACCGTTTCCTCATAGTACAGTGCAACGTGATGTCCGAAATGGCTGACAAAATTAGGTACAAGCACGAAATATATGCAAGACAATGTATGGTATATGTATAGCTTGGAAATTGTGACCGTTGCTCGCTCGCTCCGCTCGCTCGTAAAAATCTAGTCCAACCCCACAACCGATCCGACACGTTCGCAAATTTGAAATATGTCGCCATCATATCGAATAATGAATGCAAGATGGATTGGTTTTAGGTTAGGCTATAGTTTTCGAGCGAGCGCAGCGAGCGAGAGCCGCGTATAGGTGTGTCATAAACCAACGGTTTGGCACATACGGACATTGAAATATTCGCACCAGCCCGAGGAGCCGGTAGTATTTATCCTATTGCCTACCGACACATGTTTACAGTTTATGAATAGTTTCACATAAATAGTACTATTTCCACATAGTACAATGCAATGTGATGTCCGAAATGGCTGACAAAATTAGGTAATAACACGACATATATGCAAGGCAATATAAGGTGTATGTATAGGTTGGAAATTGTGACCGTTGCTCGCTCGCTCCGCTCGCTCGAAAAAATCTAGTCCAACCTCACAACCGATCCGTCACGTTCGCAAATTTGAAATATGTCGCCACCATATCGAATAATGAACGGAAGATGGATTGGTTTTAGGTTAGGCTATAGCTTTCGTGCGAGCGCAGCGTACGAGAGACGCGTAAAGGTGTGTCACAAACCAACGGTTTGGCACATACGGACATTGAAATATTCGCACCAGCCCGAGGAGCCGGAAGTCTTTATCCTATTGCCTTCTGACAAATGTTTACGGTTTACCAATAGCTTCACATAATTAGTACCGTTTCCTCATAGTACAGTGCAACGTGATGTCCGAAATGGCTGACAAAATTAGGTACAAGCACGAAATATATGCAAGACAATATATGGTATATGTATAGCTTGGAAATTGTGACCGTTGCTCGCTCGCTCCGCTCGCTCGTAAAAATCTAGTCCAACCCCACAACCGATCCGACACGTTCGTAAATTTGAAATATGTCGCCATCATATCGAATAATGAACGCAAGATGGATTGGTTTTAGGTTAGGCTATAGTTATCGAGCGAGCGCAGCGAGCGAGAGACGCGTATAGGTGTGTCATAAACCAACGGTTTGGCACATACGGACATTGAAATATTCGCACCAGCCCGAGGAGCCGGAAGTATTTATCCTATTGCCTACCGACACATGTTTACAGTTTATGAATAGTTTCACATAAATAGTACTATTTCCTCATAGTACAGTGCAATGTGATGTCCGAAATGGCTGACAAAATTAGGTAATAACACGAAATATATGGAAGGCAATATAAGGTATATGTATAGCTTGGAAATTGTGACCGTTGCTCGCTCGCTCCGCTCGCTCGTAAAAATCTAGGCCAACCTCACAACCGATCCCACACGTTCGCAAATTTGAAATATGTCGCCACCATATCGAATAATGAACGGAAGATGGATTGGTTTTAGGTTAGGCTATAGCTTTCGTGCGAGCGCAGCGTACGAGAGACGCATAAAGGTGTGTCACAAACCATCGGTTTGGCACATACGGACATTGATATATTCGCACCAGCCCGAGGAGCCGGAAGTCTTTATCCTATTGCCTTCTGACAAATGTTTACGGTTTACCAATAGTTTCACATAATTAGTACCGTTTCCTCATAGTACAGTGCAACGTGATGTCCGAAATGGCTGACAAAATTAGGTACAAGCACGAAATATATGCAAGACAATATATGGTATATGTATAGCTTGGAAATTGTGACCGTTGCTCGCTCGCTCCGCTCGCTCGTAAAAATCTAGTCCAACCCCACAACCGATCCGACACGTTCGCAAATTTGAAATATGTCGCCATCATATCGAATAATGAATGCAAGATGGATTGGTTTTAGGTTAGGCTATAGTTTTCGAGCGAGCGCAGCGAGCGAGAGCCGCGTATAGGTGTGTCATAAACCAACGGTTTGGCACATACGGACATTGAAATATTCGCACCATCCCGAGGAGCCGGTAGTATTTATCCTATTGCCTACCGACACATGTTTACAGTTTATGAATAGTTTCACATAAATAGTATTATTTCCACATAGTACAATGCAATGTGATGTCCGAAATGGCTGACAAAATTAGGTAATAACACGACATATATGCAAGGCAATATAAGGTGTATGTATAGGTTGGAAATTGTGACCGTTGCTCGCTCGCTCCGCTCGCTCGAAAAAATCTAGTCCAACCTCACAACCGATCCGTCACGTTCGCAAATTTGAAATATGTCGCCACCATATCGAATAATGAACGGAAGATGGATTGGTTTTAGGTTAGGCTATAGTTTTCAAGCGAGCGCCGCGAGCGAGAGACGCGTAAATGTGTGTCATAATCCAACGGTTTGGCACATACGGACATTGAAATATTCGCACCAGCCCGCGGAGCCTGAAGTATTTATCCTATTGCCTACCGACACATGTTTACAGTTTATGAATAGTTTCACATAAATAGTACTATTTCCACATAGTACAATGCAATGTGATGTCCGAAATGGCTGACAAAATTAGGTAATAACACGACATATATGCAAGGCAATATAAGGTGTATGTATAGGTTGGAAATTGTGACCGTTGCTCGCTCGCTCCGCTCGCTCGAAAAAATCTAGTCCAACCTCACAACCGATCCGTCACGTTCGCAAATTTGAAATATGTCGCCACCATATCGAATAATGAACGGAAGATGGATTGGTTTTAGGTTAGGCTATAGCTTTCGTGCGAGCGCAGCGTACGAGAGACGCGTAAAGGTGTGTCACAAACCAACGGTTTGGCACATACGGACATTGAAATATTCGCACCAGCCCGAGGAGCCGGAAGTCTTTATCCTATTGCCTTCTGACAAATGTTTACGGTTTACCAATAGCTTCACATAATTAGTACCGTTTCCTCATAGTACAGTGCAACGTGATGTCCGAAATGGCTGACAAAATTAGGTACAAGCACGAAATATATGCAAGACAATATATGGTATATGTATAGCTTGGAAATTGTGACCGTTGCTCGCTCGCTCCGCTCGCTCGAAAAAATCTAGTCCAACCTCACAACCGATCCGACACGTTCGCAAATTTGAAATATGTCGCCATCATATCGAATAATGAACGCAAGATGGATTGGTTTTAGGTTAGGCTATAGTTTTCGAGCGAGCGCCGCGAGCGAGAGACGCGTAAATGTGTGTCATAATCCAACGGTTTGGCACATACGGACATTGAAATATTCGCACCAGCCCGCGGAGCCGGAAGTATTTATCCTATTGCCTACCGACACATGTTTACAGTTTATGAATAGTTTCACATAAATAGTACTATTTCCTCATAGTACAGTGCAATGTGATGTCCGAAATGTCTGACAAAATTAGGTAATAACACGAAATATGTGGAAGGCAATATAAGGTATATGTATAGCTTGGAAATTGTGACCGTTGCTCGCTCGCTCCGCTCGCTCGTAAAAATCTGGGCCAACCTCACAACCGATCCCACACGTTCGCAAATTTGAAATATGTCGCCACCATATCGAATAATGAACGGAAGATGGATTGGTTTTATGTTAGGCTATAGCTTTCGTGCGAGCGCAGCGAACGAGAGACGCGTAAAGGTGTGTCACAAACCATCGGTTTGGCACATACGGACATTGATATATTCGCACCAGCCCGAGGAGCCGGAAGTCTTTATCCTATTGCCTTCTGACAAATGTTTACGGTTTACCAATAGTTTCACATAATTAGTACCGTTTCCTCATAGTACAGTGCAACGTGATGTCCGAAATGGCTGACAAAATTAGGTACAAGCACGAAATATATGCAAGACAATGTATGGTATATGTATAGCTTGGAAATTGTGACCGTTGCTCGCTCGCTCCGCTCGCTCGTAAAAATCTAGTCCAACCCCACAACCGATCCGACACGTTCGCAAATTTGAAATATGTCGCCATCATATCGAATAATGAATGCAAGATGGATTGGTTTTAGGTTAGGCTATAGTTTTCGAGCGAGCGCAGCGAGCGAGAGCCGCGTATAGGTGTGTCATAAACCAACGGTTTGGCACATACGGACATTGAAATATTCGCACCAGCCCGAGGAGCCGGTAGTATTTATCCTATTGCCTACCGACACATGTTTACAGTTTATGAATAGTTTCACATAAATAGTACTATTTCCACATAGTACAATGCAATGTGATGTCCGAAATGGCTGACAAAATTAGGTAATAACACGAAATATATGCAAGGCAATATAAGGTGTATGTATAGGTTGGAAATTGTGACCGTTGCTCGCTCGCTCCGCTCGCTCGAAAAAATCTAGTCCAACCTCACAACCGATCCGTCACGTTCGCAAATTTGAAATATGTCGCCACCATATCGAATAATGAACGGAAGATGGATTGGTTTTAGGTTAGGCTATAGCTTTCGTGCGAGCGCAGCGTACGAGAGACGCGTAAAGGTGTGTCACAAACCAACGGTTTGGCACATACGGACATTGAAATATTCGCACCAGCCCGAGGAGCCGGAAGTATTTATCCTATTGCCTACCGACACATGTTTACAGTTTATGAATAGTTTCACATAAATAGTACTATTTCCACATAGTACAATGCAATGTGATGTCCGAAATGGCTGACAAAATTAGGTAATAACACGACATATATGCAAGGCAATATAAGGTGTATGTATAGGTTGGAAATTGTGACCGTTGCTCGCTCGCTCCGCTCGCTCGAAAAAATCTAGTCCAACCTCACAACCGATCCGTCACGTTCGCAAATTTGAAATATGTCGCCACCATATCGAATAATGAACGGAAGATGGATTGGTTTTAGGTTAGGCTATAGCTTTCGTGCGAGCGCAGCGTACGAGAGACGCGTAAAGGTGTGTCACAAACCAACGGTTTGGCACATACGGACATTGAAATATTCGCACCAGCCCGAGGAGCCGGAAGTCTTTATCCTATTGCCTTCTGACAAATGTTTACGGTTTACCAATAGCTTCACATAATTAGTACCGTTTCCTCATAGTACAGTGCAACGTGATGTCCGAAATGGCTGACAAAATTAGGTACAAGCACGAAATATATGCAAGACAATATATGGTATATGTATAGCTTGGAAATTGTGACCGTTGCTCGCTCGCTCCGCTCGCTCGTAAAAATCTAGTCCAACCCCACAACCGATCCGACACGTTCGTAAATTTGAAATATGTCGCCATCATATCGAATAATGAACGCAAGATGGATTGGTTTTAGGTTAGGCTATAGTTATCGAGCGAGCGCAGCGAGCGAGAGACGCGTATAGGTGTGTCATAAACCAACGGTTTGGCACATACGGACATTGAAATATTCGCACCAGCCCGAGGAGCCGGAAGTATTTATCCTATTGCCTACCGACACATGTTTACAGTTTATGAATAGTTTCACATAAATAGTACTATTTCCTCATAGTACAGTGCAATGTGATGTCCGAAATGGCTGACAAAATTAGGTAATAACACGAAATATATGGAAGGCAATATAAGGTATATGTATAGCTTGGAAATTGTGACCGTTGCTCGCTCGCTCCGCTCGCTCGTAAAAATCTAGGCCAACCTCACAACCGATCCCACACGTTCGCAAATTTGAAATATGTCGCCACCATATCGAATAATGAACGGAAGATGGATTGGTTTTAGGTTAGGCTATAGCTTTCGTGCGAGCGCAGCGTACGAGAGACGCGTAAAGGTGTGTCACAAACCATCGGTTTGGCACATACGGACATTGATATATTCGCACCAGCCCGAGGAGCCGGAAGTCTTTATCCTATTGCCTTCTGACAAATGTTTACGGTTTACCAATAGTTTCACATAATTAGTACCGTTTCCTCATAGTACAGTGCAACGTGATGTCCGAAATGGCTGACAAAATTAGGTACAAGCACGAAATATATGCAAGACAATATATGGTATATGTATAGCTTGGAAATTGTGACCGTTGCTCGCTCGCTCCGCTCGCTCGTAAAAATCTAGTCCAACCCCACAACCGATCCGACACGTTCGCAAATTTGAAATATGTCGCCATCATATCGAATAATGAATGCAAGATGGATTGGTTTTAGGTTAGGCTATAGTTTTCGAGCGAGCGCAGCGAGCGAGAGCCGCGTATAGGTGTGTCATAAACCAACGGTTTGGCACATACGGACATTGAAATATTCGCACCATCCCGAGGAGCCGGTAGTATTTATCCTATTGCCTACCGACACATGTTTACAGTTTATGAATAGTTTCACATAAATAGTATTATTTCCACATAGTACAATGCAATGTGATGTCCGAAATGGCTGACAAAATTAGGTAATAACACGACATATATGCAAGGCAATATAAGGTGTATGTATAGGTTGGAAATTGTGACCGTTGCTCGCTCGCTCCGCTCGCTCGAAAAAATCTAGTCCAACCTCACAACCGATCCGTCACGTTCGCAAATTTGAAATATGTCGCCACCATATCGAATAATGAACGGAAGATGGATTGGTTTTAGGTTAGGCTATAGTTTTCAAGCGAGCGCCGCGAGCGAGAGACGCGTAAATGTGTGTCATAATCCAACGGTTTGGCACATACGGACATTGAAATATTCGCACCAGCCCGCGGAGCCTGAAGTATTTATCCTATTGCCTACCGACACATGTTTACAGTTTATGAATAGTTTCACATAAATAGTACTATTTCCTCATAGTACAGTGCAATGTGATGTCCGAAATGGCTGACAAAATTAGGTAATTACACGAAATATATGGAAGGCAATATAAGGTATATGTATAGCTTGGAAATTGTGATCGTTGCTCGCTCGCTCCGCTCACTCGAAAAATCTAGTCCAACCTCACAACCGATCCGACACGTTCGCAAATTTGAAATATGTCGCCACCATATCGAATAATGAACGGAAGATGGATTGGTTTTATGTTAGGCTATAGCTTTCGTGCGAGCGCAGCGAACGAGAGACGCGTAAAGGTGTGTCACAAACCATCGGTTTGGCACATACGGACATTGATATA